>NW_027518449.1:929292-939292 GCF_051622035.1 Arctopsyche grandis | reverse complement strand
ACATACATACATGCATGCATACATACAAACACACAAATACACACATGCATACATACACACACACATACACACATACATAATACACACAAACACACATGCAAACATACAAACACACGAATACACACATACATAATACACACATACACAAACACACACACATACATACATGCATGCATACAAACATACATACATACGTACATACATACATACATACATACATGCATACACATACAAACAAACACACATACACACATACATAATACACACATACACGCATGCAAACATACAAACACAAGAATACACACATACATACATACATGCGTACATACATGCATGCATACATACAAACATACATACGTACATACATACATACATGCATAAACACACACACATACACACATACACACATGCAAACATACAAACACAAGAATACACACATACATAATACACACATACACAAACGCACACACACATACGTAAATGCATGCATACATACAAACATACATACATACATGCATACACACACACACATACATACATACATACAAACATGCATGCATACACACATGCATACATACACATACATAATACACACATACACAAACACATACATACATACATACATACATGCATGCATACATACAAACATACATACGTACATACATACACACACACAAATACACACATGCAAACATACAAACACACACAAACACACATACATAATACACACATACACATACACACACCCACACAAATACACACATACACAAACACACACACATACATACATACATACATGCATGCATACATACAAACATACATACGTAAATACATACACACATACAAATACACACATGCAAACATACAAACACACACAAACACACATACATAATACACACATACACACACACACACCCACACAAATACACACACACACATACATACATACATACATGCATGCATACATACAAACATACATACGTACACACATACATACATGCATACACACACACACACATACACACATACATAATACACACATACACACGTGCAAACATACAAACACACGAATACACACATACATAATACACACATACACAAACACACACACACACATACATACATGCATGCATACCTACATACATACACACATACATAATACACACATGCATACATACATACATACATGCATGCATACATACAAACATACATACGTACCTAACCTAACCTAACCTAACCTAACCTTACCTCACCTAACCTAACCTAACCTAACCTAACCTAACCGAACCTAACCTAACCTAACCTAACCTAACCTAACCTAACCTAACCTATACACAAACACACACACATACATACATGCATGCATACATACATACATACATACATACATGCATGCATACATACAAACACACAAATACACACATGCATACATACACACAAACATACACACATACATAATACACACATACACACATGCAAACATACAAACACACGAATACACACATACATAATACACACATACACAAACACACACACATACATACATGCATGCATACAAACATACATACATACGTACATACATACATACATACATACATGCATACACATACACACATACACACATACACACATACACACATACATAATACACACATACACGCAAGCAAACATACAAACACAAGAATACACACATACATACATACATGCATACATACATGCATACATACATGCATGCATACATACAAACATACATACGTACATACATACCTACATGCATAAACACACACACATACACACATACACACATGCAAACATACAAACACACGAATACACACATACATAATACACACATACACAAACACACACACATACATACATGCATGCATACAAACATACATACATACGTACATACATACACACACACAAATACACACATGCAAACATACAAACACACACAAACACACATACATAATACACACATACACACACACACCCACACAAATACACACATACACAAACACACACACATACATACATACATACATGCATGCAAACATGCATGCATACATACAAACATACATAAGTACAAACATACATACATGCATACACACACACACATACACACATACATAATACACACATACACACGTGCAAACATACAAACACATGAATACACACATACATAATACACACATACACAAACACACACACACACATATATACAAGCATGCATACATACAAACATACACACATACATAATACACACATGCATACATACATACATACACACATGCATACATACACACACACACATACACACATATATAATACACACATACACACATGCAAACATACAAACACACGAATACACACATACATAATACACACATACACAAACACACACACATACATACATGCATGCATACAAACATACATACATACGTACATACATACATACACACAAATACACACATGCAAACATACAAACACACACAAACACACATACATAATACACACATACACACACACACCCACACAAATACACACATACACAAACACACACACATACATACATACATACATGCATGCAAACATGCATGCATACATACAAACATACATACGTACACACATACATACATGCATACACACACACACATAAACACATACATAATACACACATACACACGTGCAAACATACAAACACACGAATACACACATACATAATACACACATACACAAACACACACACACACATACATACATGCATGCATACATACAAACATACACACATACATAATACACACATGCATACATACATACATACACACATGCATACATACACACACACACATACACACATATATAATACACACATACACACATGCAAACATACAAACACACGAATACACACATACATAATACACACATACACAAACACACACACATACATACATGCATGCATACAAACATACAAACATACGTACATACATACACACACACAAATACACACATGCAAACATACAAACACACACAAACACACATACATAATACACACATACACACACACACCCACACAAATACACACATACACAAACACACACACATACATACATACATACATGCATGCAAACATGCATGCATACATACAAACATACATACGTACACACATACATACATGCATACACACACACACATACACACATACATAATACACACATACACACGTGCAAACATACAAACACACGAATACACACATACATAATACACACATACACAAACACACACACACATACATACATGCATGCATACATACATACATACACACATACATAATACACACATGCATACATACATACATACATGCATGCATATATACAAACATACATACGTACCTAACCTAACCTAACCTAACCTAACCTTACCTAACCTAACCTAACCTAACCTAACCTAACCGAACCTAACCTAACCTAACCTAACCTAACCTAACCTAACCTAACCTATACACAAACACACACAAATACACACATGCAAACATACAAACACACACAAACACACATATATAATACACACATACACACACACACCCACACAAATACACACATACACAAACACACACACATACATACATACATACATGCATGCATACATACAAACATACATACGTACATACATACACACACACAAATACACACATGCAAACATACAAACACACACAAACACACATACATAATACACACATACATAATACACACATACACACACACACACCCACACAAATACACACACACACATACATACATACATACATGCATGCATACATACAAACATACATACGTACACACATACATACATGCATACACACACACACACATACACACATACATAATACACACATACACACGTGCAAACATACAAACACACGAATACACACATACATAATACACACATACACAAACACACACACACACATACATACATGAATGCATACATACATACATACACACATACATAATACACACATGCATACATACATACATACATGCATGCATACATACAAACATACATACGTACCTAACCTAACCTAACCTAACCTAACCTTACCTAACCTAACCTAACCTAACCTAACCTAACCTAACCTAACCGAACCTAACCTAACCTAACCTAACCTAACCTAACCTAACCTTACCTAACCTAACCTAACCTAACCTAACCTAACCTAACCTATACACAAACACACACACATACATACATGCATGCATACATACATACATACATACATGCATGCATACATACAAACATACATACGTACATACATACATACATGCATAAACACACACACATACACACATACACACATGCAAACATACAAACACAAGAATACACACATACATAATACACACATACACAAACACACACACACATACGTAAATGCATGCATACATACAACTATACATACATACATGCATACACACACACACATACATACATACATACATACATGCATGCATACACACATGCATACATACACATACATAATACACACATACACAAACACATACATACATACATACATACATGCATGCATACATACAAACATACATACGTACATACATACACACACATATATACACACATGCAAACATACAAACACACACAAACACACATACATAATACACACATACACACACACACACCCACACAAATACACACATACACAAACACACACACATACATACATACATACATGCATGCAAACATGCATGCATACATACAAACATACATACGTACACACATACATACATGCATACACACACACATACACACATACATAATACACACATACACACGTGCAAACATACAAACACACGAATACACACATACATAATACACACATACACAAACACACACACACACATACATACATGCATGCATACATACATACATACACACATACATAATACACACATACACGAACACACACACATACATACATACATACGTACATGCATGCATACACACGTGCATACATACACACACACAAATACACACATACATAATACACACATACACAAACACACACAGATACATACATACATACATACATACATACATGCATACACACACACACATACACACATACATAATACACACATACACACATGCAAACATACAAACACACGAATACACACATACATAATACACACATACACAAACACACACACATACATACAAGCATGCATACAAACATACATACATACGTACATACATACATACATACATACATGCATACACATACACACAAACACACATACACACATACATAATACACACATACACACACACACACCCACACAAATACACACATACACAAACACACACACATACATACATACATACATGCATGCAAACATGCATGCATACATACAAACATACATACGTACACACATACATACATGCATACACACACACATACACACATACATAATACACACATACACGAACACACACACATACATACATACATACGTACATGCATGCATACACACGTGCATACATACACACACACAAATACACACATACACAAACACACACAGATACATACATACATACATACATATATACATGCATACACACACACACATACACACATACATAATACACACATACACACACACACCCACACAAATACACACATACACAAACACACACACATACATACATACATACATGCATGCAAACATGCATGCATACATACAAACATACATACGTACACACATACATACATGCATACACACACACACATACACACATACATAATACACACATACACACGTGCAAACATACAAACACACGAATACACACATACATAATACACACATACACGCATGCAAACATACAAACACAAGAATACACACATACATACATACATGCGTACATACATGCATGCATACATACAAACATACATACGTACATACATACATACATGCATAAACACACACACATACACACATACACACATGCAAACATACAAACACAAGAATACACACATACATAATACACACATACACAAACGCACACACACATACGTAAATGCATGCATACATACAAACATACATACATACATGCATACACACACACACATACATACATACATACATACATGCATGCATACACACATGCATACATACACATACATAATACACACATACACAAACACATACATACATACATACATACATGCATGCATACATACAAACATACATACGTACATACATACACACACACAAATACACACATGCAAACATACAAACACACACAAACACACATACATAATACACACATACACATACACACACCCACACAAATACACACATACACAAACACACACACATACATACATACATACATGCATGCATACATACAAACATACATACGTAAATACATACACACACACAAATACACACATGCAAACATACAAACACACACAAACACACATACATAATACACACATACACACACACACACCCACACAAATACACACACACACATACATACATACATACATGCATGCATACATACAAACATACATACGTACACACATACATACATGCATACACACACACACACATACACACATACATAATACACACATACACACGTGCAAACATACAAACACACGAATACACACATACATAATACACACATACACAAACACACACACACACATACATACATGCATGCATACATACATACATACACACATACATAATACACACATGCATACATACATACATACATGCATGCATACATACTAACATACATACGTACCTAACCTAACCTAACCTAACCTAACCTTACCTCACCTAACCTTTTTTTTTTTTCTTCCTATGCGTGGGAGGAGAAAATCTTCAATAAGACTCCCTCTAGTCCGCACTAGAGGGAAGTGTCAGATTTTTACTGACTAAAAAACTCCCCCGACTCACCTCACCCCTTTGGGGACCCCACTCGTTGGTGGATTGCTTCCGCAGGGGCTGATTTCGTCCTTGTTGGCTTCTCCTTTTTGTGCGGATCCCTCCTTTCCAGTTCATCTAGTTGACCCGCTTGGTTTCTGTTTCCTGAAAAACATTCATTTGCAGTATTAATCATAGGCTGGTAATAGTATATCTATATCTATGGGTTGACATCTATTCATTTCCTTCTATAAGTCTTTCCGCTTTCCTTAGCCGTTCGGCCTCCTCCTTCTGCTTCATGACGCTCCTTGCGAACTCTGCGAATGCTTCCCAAGAGGCTACGTCTTTAGTGATGTTCTGTGCTATGTCTTCAGTGTTGACCGGGGTGCTTTCTTCGAGTGTCGCTCTTTCAGATTCCCATGCAGGGCATACGAGGAGTGTATGTTCTGCGTCATCTCTGATTGATGCACAGTGGTGACATCCTGCTGTCGTTTCCTTTCCGATGCGGTTGAGGAATGCTCCGAAACACCCATGGCTGGTTAGTAGCTGGGTTGTGTGGTAGTCCGGTTTTGCGCTTTTCCTCCTTGTCCAGGCTGCGATTGATGGGATCAGTCGATGTGTCCATCTACCTTTGTCTGCGCCGTCCCAGCGGACCTGCCATTCCGTCATGAGCTCCGCCCGTGCCGTCGCTCTTACTTTTTTCGTTCCCTCCTTTCTTCCCTCGTATACCTACCTCACCTAACCTAACCTAACCTAACCTAACCTAACCGAACCTAACCTAACCTAACCTAACCTAACCTAACCTAACCTAACCTATACACAAACACACACACATACATACATGCATGCATACATACAAACACACAAATACACACATGCATACATACACACAAACATACACACATACATAATACACACATACACACATGCAAACATACAAACACACGAATACACACATACATAATACACACATACACAAACACACACACATACATACATGCATGCATACAAACATACATACATACGTACATACATACATACAAACATACATGCATACACATACACACATACACACATACACACATACACACATACATAATACACACATACACGCATGCAAACATACAAACACAAGAATACACACATACATACATACATGCATACATACATGCATACATACATGCATGCATACATACAAACATACATACGTACATACATACCTACATGCATAAACACACACACATACACACATACACACATGCAAACATACAAACACAAGAATACGCACATACATAATACACACATACACAAACACACACACACATACGTAAATGCATGCATACATACAAACATACATACATACATGCATACACACACACACATACATACATACATACATACATGCATGCATACACACATGCATACATACACATACATAATACACACATACACAAACACATACATACATACATACATACATGCATGCATACATACAAACATACATACGTACATAGATACACACACACAAATACACACATGCAAACATACAAACACACACAAACACACATACATAATACACACATACACACACACACCCACACAAATACACACATACACAAACACACACACATACATACATACATACATGCATGCAAACATGCATGCATACATACAAACATACATACGTACACACATACATACATGCATACACACACACACATACACACATACATAATACACACATACACACGTGCAAACATACAAACACACGAATACACACATACATAAAACACACATACACAAACGCACACACACACATACATACATGCATGCATACATACAAACATACACACATACATAATACACACATGCATACATACATACATACACACATGCATACATACACACACACACATACACACATATATAATACACACATACACACATGCAAACATACAAACACACGAATACACACATACATAATACACACATACACAAACACACACACATACATACATGCATGCATACAAACATACATACATACGTACATACATACACACACACAAATACACACATGCAAACATACAAACACACACAAACACACATACATAATACACACATACATAATACACACATACACACACACACACCCACACAAATACACACACACACATACAAACATACATACATGCATGCATACATACAAACATACATACGTACACACATACATACATGCATACACACACACACACATACACACATACATAATACACACATACACACGTGCAAACATACAAACACACGAATACACACATACATAATACACACATACACAAACACACACACACACATACATACATGAATGCATACATACATACATACACACATACATAATACACACATGCATACATACATACATACATGCATGCATACATACAAACATACATACGTACCTAACCTAACCTAACCTAACCTAACCTTACCTAACCTAACCTAACCTAACCTAACCTAACCTAACCGAACCTAACCTAACCTAACCTAACCTAACCTAACCTAACCTAACCTAACCTAACCTAACCTAACCTAACCTAACCTAACCTATACACAAACACACACACATACATACATGCATGCATACATACATACATACATACATGCATGCATACATACAAACATACATACGTACATACATACATACATGCATAAACACACACACATACACACATACACACATGCAAACATACAAACACAAGAATACACACATACATAATACACACATACACAAACACACACACACATACGTAAATGCATGCATACATACAACTATACATACATACATGCATACACACACACACATACATACATACATACATACATGCATGCATACACACATGCATACATACACATACATAATACACACATACACAAACACATACATACATACATACATACATGCATGCATACATACAAACATACATACGTACATACATACACACACATATATACACACATGCAAACATACAAACACACACAAACACACATACATAATA
>NW_027518449.1:894292-924292 GCF_051622035.1 Arctopsyche grandis | reverse complement strand
AATACACACATACACGCAAGCAAACATACAAACACAAGAATACACACATACATACATACATGCATACATACATGCATACATACATGCATGCATACATACAAACATACATACGTACATACATACCTACATGCATAAACACACACACATACACACATACACACATGCAAACATACAAACACACGAATACACACATACATAATACACCCATACACAAACACACACACATACATACATGCATGCATACAAACATACATACATACGTACATACATACACACACACAAATACACACATGCAAACATACAAACACACACAAACACACATACATAATACACACATACACACACACACCCACACAAATACACACATACACAAACACACACACATACATACATACATACATGCATGCAAACATGCATGCATACATACAAACATACATAAGTACAAACATACATACATGCATACACACACACACATACACACATACATAATACACACATACACACGTGCAAACATACAAACACATGAATACACACATACATAATACACACATACACAAACACACACACACACATATATACAAGCATGCATACATACAAACATACACACATACATAATACACACATGCATACATACATACATACACACATGCATACATACACACACACACATACACACATATATAATACACACATACACACATGCAAACATACAAACACACGAATACACACATACATAATACACACATACACAAACACACACACATACATACATGCATGCATACAAACATACATACATACGTACATACATACACACACACAAATACACACATGCAAACATACAAACACACACAAACACACATACATAATACACACATACACACACACACCCACACAAATACACACATACACAAACACACACACATACATACATACATACATGCATGCAAACATGCATGCATACATACAAACATACATACGTACACACATACATACATGCATACACACACACACATAAACACATACATAATACACACATACACACGTGCAAACATACAAACACACGAATACACACATACATAATACACACATACACAAACACACACACACACATACATACATGCATGCATACATACAAACATACACACATACATAATACACACATGCATACATACATACATACACACATGCATACATACACACACACACATACACACATATATAATACACACATACACACATGCAAACATACAAACACACGAATACACACATACATAATACACACATACACAAACACACACACATACATACATGCATGCATACAAACATACAAACATACGTACATACATACACACACACAAATACACACATGCAAACATACAAACACACACAAACACACATACATAATACACACATACACACACACACCCACACAAATACACACATACACAAACACACACACATACATACATACATACATGCATGCAAACATGCATGCATACATACAAACATACATACGTACACACATACATACATGCATACACACACACACATACACACATACATAATACACACATACACACGTGCAAACATACAAACACACGAATACACACATACATAATACACACATACACAAACACACACACACATACATACATGCATGCATACATACATACATACACACATACATAATACACACATGCATACATACATACATACATGCATGCATATATACAAACATACATACGTACCTAACCTAACCTAACCTAACCTAACCTTACCTAACCTAACCTAACCTAACCTAACCTAACCTAACCGAACCTAACCTAACCTAACCTAACCTAACCTAACCTAACCTAACCTATACACAAACACACACAAATACACACATGCAAACATACAAACACACACAAACACACATATATAATACACACATACACACACACACCCACACAAATACACACATACACAAACACACACACATACATACATACATACATGCATGCATACATACAAACATACATACGTACATACATACACACACACAAATACACACATGCAAACATACAAACACACACAAACACACATACATAATACACACATACATAATACACACATACACACACACACACCCACACAAATACACACACACACATACATACATACATACATGCATGCATACATACAAACATACATACGTACACACATACATACATGCATACACACACACACACATACACACATACATAATACACACATACACACGTGCAAACATACAAACACACGAATACACACATACATAATACACACATACACAAACACACACACACACATACATACATGAATGCATACATACATACATACACACATACATAATACACACATGCATACATACATACATACATGCATGCATACATACAAACATACATACGTACCTAACCTAACCTAACCTAACCTAACCTTACCTAACCTAACCTAACCTAACCTAACCTAACCTAACCTAACCGAACCTAACCTAACCTAACCTAACCTAACCTAACCTAACCTAACCTAACCTAACCTAACCTAACCTAACCTAACCTAACCTAACCTATACACAAACACACACACATACATACATGCATGCATACATACATACATACATACATGCATGCATACATACAAACATACATACGTACATACATACATACATGCATAAACACACACACATACACACATACACACATGCAAACATACAAACACAAGAATACACACATACATAATACACACATACACAAACACACACACACATACGTAAATGCATGCATACATACAACTATACATACATACATGCATACACACACACACATACATACATACATACATACATGCATGCATACACACATGCATACATACACATACATAATACACACATACACAAACACATACATACATACATACATACATGCATGCATACATACAAACATACATACGTACATACATACACACACATATATACACACATGCAAACATACAAACACACACAAACACACATACATAATACACACATACACACACACACACCCACACAAATACACACATACACAAACACACACACATACATACATACATACATGCATGCAAACATGCATGCATACATACAAACATACATACGTACACACATACATACATGCATACACACACACATACACACATACATAATACACACATACACACGTGCAAACATACAAACACACGAATATACACATACATAATACACACATACACAAACACACACACACACATACATACATGCATGCATACATACATACATACACACATACATAATACACACATACACGAACACACACACATACATACATACATACGTACATGCATGCATACACACGTGCATACATACACACACACAAATACACACATACATAATACACACATACACAAACACACACAGATACATACATACATACATACATACATACATGCATACACACACACACATACACACATACATAATACACACATACACACATGCAAACATACAAACACACGAATACACACATACATAATACACACATACACAAACACACACACATACATACAAGCATGCATACAAACATACATACATACGTACATACATACATACATACATACATGCATACACATACACACAAACACACATACACACATACATAATACACACATACACACACACACACCCACACAAATACACACATACACAAACACACACACATACATACATACATACATGCATGCATACATACAAACATACATACGTACATACATACACACACACAAATACACACATGCAAACATACAAACACACACAAACACACATACATAATACACACATACACACACACACACCCACACAAATACACACATACACAAACACACACACATACATACATACATACATGCATGCAAACATGCATGCATACATACAAACATACATACGTACACACATACATACATGCATACACACACACATACACACATACATAATACACACATACACACGTGCAAACATACAAACACACGAATACACACATACATAATACACACATACACAAACACACACACACACATACATACATGCATGCATACATACATACATACACACATACATAATACACACATACACGAACACACACACATACATACATACATACGTACATGCATGCATACACACGTGCATACATACACACACACAAATACACACATACACAAACACACACAGATACATACATACATACATACATATATACATGCATACACACACACACATACACACATACATAATACACACATACACACACACACCCATACAAATACACACATACACAAACACACACACATACATACATACATACATGCATGCAAACATGCATGCATACATACAAACATACATACGTACACACATACATACATGCATACACACACACACATACACACATACATAATACACACATACACACGTGCAAACATACAAACACACGAATACACACATACATAATACACACATACACGCATGCAAACATACAAACACAAGAATACACACATACATACATACATGCGTACATACATGCATGCATACATACAAACATACATACGTACATACATACATACATGCATAAACACACACACATACACACATACACACATGCAAACATACAAACACAAGAATACACACATACATAATACACACATACACAAACGCACACACACATACGTAAATGCATGCATACATACAAACATACATACATACATGCATACACACACACACATACATACATACATACATACATGCATGCATACACACATGCATACATACACATACATAATACACACATACACAAACACATACATACATACATACATACATGCATGCATACATACAAACATACATACGTACATACATACACACACACAAATACACACATGCAAACATACAAACACACACAAACACACATACATAATACACACATACACATACACACACCCACACAAATACACACATACACAAACACACACACATACATACATACATACATGCATGCATACATACAAACATACATACGTAAATACATACACACACACAAATACACACATGCAAACATACAAACACACACAAACACACATACATAATACACACATACACACACACACACCCACACAAATACACACACACACATACATACATACATACATGCATGCATACATACAAACATACATACGTACACACATACATACATGCATACACACACACACACATACACACATACATAATACACACATACACACGTGCAAACATACAAACACACGAATACACACATACATAATACACACATACACAAACACACACACACACATACATACATGCATGCATACATACATACATACACACATACATAATACACACATGCATACATACATACATACATGCATGCATACATACAAACATACATACGTACCTAACCTAACCTAACCTAACCTAACCTTACCTCACCTAACCTTTTTTTTTTTTCTTCCTATGCGTGGGAGGAGAAAATCTTCAATAAGACTCCCTCTAGTCCGCACTAGAGGGAAGTGTCAGATTTTTACTGACTAAAAAACTCCCCCGACTCACCTCACCCCTTTGGGGACCCCACTCGTTGGTGGATTGCTTCCGCAGGGGCTGATTTCGTCCTTGTTGGCTTCTCCTTTTTGTGCGGATCCCTCCTTTCCAGTTCATCTAGTTGACCCGCTTGGTTTCTGTTTCCTGAAAAACATTCATTTGCAGTATTAATCATAGGCTGGTAATAGTATATCTATATCTATGGGTTGACATCTATTCATTTCCTTCTATAAGTCTTTCCGCTTTCCTTAGCCGTTCGGCCTCCTCCTTCTGCTTCATGACGCTCCTTGCGAACTCTGCGAATGCTTCCCAAGAGGCTACGTCTTTAGTGATGTTCTGTGCTATGTCTTCAGTGTTGACCGGGGTGCTTTCTTCGAGTGTCGCTCTTTCAGATTCCCATGCAGGGCATACGAGGAGTGTATGTTCTGCGTCATCTCTGATTGATGCACAGTGGTGACATCCTGCTGTCGTTTCCTTTCCGATGCGGTTGAGGAATGCTCCGAAACACCCATGGCTGGTTAGTAGCTGGGTTGTGTGGTAGTCCGGTTTTGCGCTTTTCCTCCTTGTCCAGGCTGCGATTGATGGGATCAGTCGATGTGTCCATCTACCTTTGTCTGCGCCGTCCCAGCGGACCTGCCATTCCGTCATGAGCTCCGCCCGTGCCGTCGCTCTTACTTTTTTCGTTCCCTCCTTTCTTCCCTCGTATACCTACCTCACCTAACCTAACCTAACCTAACCTAACCTAACCGAACCTAACCTAACCTAACCTAACCTAACCTAACCTAACCTAACCTATACACAAACACACACACATACATACATGCATGCATACATACATACATACATACATACATGCATGCATACATACAAACACACAAATACACACATGCATACATACACACAAACATACACACATACATAATACACACATACACACATGCAAACATACAAACACACGAATACACACATACATAATACACACATACACAAACACACACACATACATACATGCATGCATACAAACATACATACATACGTACATACATACATACAAACATACATGCATACACATACACACATACACACATACACACATACACACATACATAATACACACATACACGCATGCAAACATACAAACACAAGAATACACACATACATACATACATGCATACATACATGCATACATACATGCATGCATACATACAAACATACATACGTACATACATACCTACATGCATAAACACACACACATACACACATACACACATGCAAACATACAAACACAAGAATACGCACATACATAATACACACATACACAAACACACACACACATACGTAAATGCATGCATACATACAAACATACATACATACATGCATACACACACACACATACATACATACATACATACATGCATGCATACACACATGCATACATACACATACATAATACACACATACACAAACACATACATACATACATACATACATGCATGCATACATACAAACATACATACGTACATAGATACACACACACAAATACACACATGCAAACATACAAACACACACAAACACACATACATAATACACACATACACACACACACCCACACAAATACACACATACACAAACACACACACATACATACATACATACATGCATGCAAACATGCATGCATACATACAAACATACATACGTACACACATACATACATGCATACACACACACACATACACACATACATAATACACACATACACACGTGCAAACATACAAACACACGAATACACACATACATAAAACACACATACACAAACGCACACACACACATACATACATGCATGCATACATACAAACATACACACATACATAATACACACATGCATACATACATACATACACACATGCATACATACACACACACACATACACACATATATAATACACACATACACACATGCAAACATACAAACACACGAATACACACATACATAATACACACATACACAAACACACACACATACATACATGCATGCATACAAACATACATACATACGTACATACATACACACACACAAATACACACATGCAAACATACAAACACACACAAACACACATACATAATACACACATACATAATACACACATACACACACACACACCCACACAAATACACACACACACATACAAACATACATACATGCATGCATACATACAAACATACATACGTACACACATACATACATGCATACACACACACACACATACACACATACATAATACACACATACACACGTGCAAACATACAAACACACGAATACACACATACATAATACACACATACACAAACACACACACACACATACATACATGAATGCATACATACATACATACACACATACATAATACACACATGCATACATACATACATACATGCATGCATACATACAAACATACATACGTACCTAACCTAACCTAACCTAACCTAACCTTACCTAACCTAACCTAACCTAACCTAACCTAACCTAACCGAACCTAACCTAACCTAACCTAACCTAACCTAACCTAACCTAACCTAACCTAACCTAACCTAACCTAACCTATACACAAACACACACACATACATACATGCATGCATACATACATACATACATACATGCATGCATACATACAAACATACATACGTACATACATACATACATGCATAAACACACACACATACACACATACACACATGCAAACATACAAACACAAGAATACACACATACATAATACACACATACACAAACACACACACACATACGTAAATGCATGCATACATACAACTATACATACATACATGCATACACACACACACATACATACATACATACATACATGCATGCATACACACATGCATACATACACATACATAATACACACATACACAAACACACACACACACATACATACATGAATGCATACATACATACATACACACATACATAATACACACATGCATACATACATACATACATGCATGCATACATACAAACATACATACGTACCTAACCTAACCTAACCTAACCTAACCTTACCTAACCTAACCTAACCTAACCTAACCTAACCTAACCTAACCGAACCTAACCTAACCTAACCTAACCTAACCTAACCTAACCTAACCTAACCTAACCTAACCTAACCTAACCTAACCTAACCTAACCTATACACAAACACACACACATACATACATGCATGCATACATACATACATACATACATGCATGCATACATACAAACATACATACGTACATACATACATACATGCATAAACACACACACATACACACATACACACATGCAAACATACAAACACAAGAATACACACATACATAATACACACATACACAAACACACACACACATACGTAAATGCATGCATACATACAACTATACATACATACATGCATACACACACACACATACATACATACATACATACATGCATGCATACACACATGCATACATACACATACATAATACACACATACACAAACACATACATACATACATACATACATGCATGCATACATACAAACATACATACGTACATACATACACACACATATATACACACATGCAAACATACAAACACACACAAACACACATACATAATACACACATACACACACACACACCCACACAAATACACACATACACAAACACACACACATACATACATACATACATGCATGCAAACATGCATGCATACATACAAACATACATACGTACACACATACATACATGCATACACACACACATACACACATACATAATACACACATACACACGTGCAAACATACAAACACACGAATATACACATACATAATACACACATACACAAACACACACACACACATACATACATGCATGCATACATACATACATACACACATACATAATACACACATACACGAACACACACACATACATACATACATACGTACATGCATGCATACACACGTGCATACATACACACACACAAATACACACATACATAATACACACATACACAAACACACACAGATACATACATACATACATACATACATACATGCATACACACACACACATACACACATACATAATACACACATACACACATGCAAACATACAAACACACGAATACACACATACATAATACACACATACACAAACACACACACATACATACAAGCATGCATACAAACATACATACATACGTACATACATACATACATACATACATGCATACACATACACACAAACACACATACACACATACATAATACACACATACACACACACACACCCACACAAATACACACATACACAAACACACACACATACATACATACATACATGCATGCATACATACAAACATACATACGTACATACATACACACACACAAATACACACATGCAAACATACAAACACACACAAACACACATACATAATACACACATACACACACACACACCCACACAAATACACACATACACAAACACACACACATACATACATACATACATGCATGCAAACATGCATGCATACATACAAACATACATACGTACACACATACATACATGCATACACACACACATACACACATACATAATACACACATACACACGTGCAAACATACAAACACACGAATACACACATACATAATACACACATACACAAACACACACACACACATACATACATGCATGCATACATACATACATACACACATACATAATACACACATACACGAACACACACACATACATACATACATACGTACATGCATGCATACACACGTGCATACATACACACACACAAATACACACATACACAAACACACACAGATACATACATACATACATACATATATACATGCATACACACACACACATACACACATACATAATACACACATACACACACACACCCATACAAATACACACATACACAAACACACACACATACATACATACATACATGCATGCAAACATGCATGCATACATACAAACATACATACGTACACACATACATACATGCATACACACACACACATACACACATACATAATACACACATACACACGTGCAAACATACAAACACACGAATACACACATACATAATACACACATACACGCATGCAAACATACAAACACAAGAATACACACATACATACATACATGCGTACATACATGCATGCATACATACAAACATACATACGTACATACATACATACATGCATAAACACACACACATACACACATACACACATGCAAACATACAAACACAAGAATACACACATACATAATACACACATACACAAACGCACACACACATACGTAAATGCATGCATACATACAAACATACATACATACATGCATACACACACACACATACATACATACATACATACATGCATGCATACACACATGCATACATACACATACATAATACACACATACACAAACACATACATACATACATACATACATGCATGCATACATACAAACATACATACGTACATACATACACACACACAAATACACACATGCAAACATACAAACACACACAAACACACATACATAATACACACATACACATACACACACCCACACAAATACACACATACACAAACACACACACATACATACATACATACATGCATGCATACATACAAACATACATACGTAAATACATACACACACACAAATACACACATGCAAACATACAAACACACACAAACACACATACATAATACACACATACACACACACACACCCACACAAATACACACACACACATACATACATACATACATGCATGCATACATACAAACATACATACGTACACACATACATACATGCATACACACACACACACATACACACATACATAATACACACATACACACGTGCAAACATACAAACACACGAATACACACATACATAATACACACATACACAAACACACACACACACATACATACATGCATGCATACATACATACATACACACATACATAATACACACATGCATACATACATACATACATGCATGCATACATACAAACATACATACGTACCTAACCTAACCTAACCTAACCTAACCTTACCTCACCTAACCTTTTTTTTTTTTCTTCCTATGCGTGGGAGGAGAAAATCTTCAATAAGACTCCCTCTAGTCCGCACTAGAGGGAAGTGTCAGATTTTTACTGACTAAAAAACTCCCCCGACTCACCTCACCCCTTTGGGGACCCCACTCGTTGGTGGATTGCTTCCGCAGGGGCTGATTTCGTCCTTGTTGGCTTCTCCTTTTTGTGCGGATCCCTCCTTTCCAGTTCATCTAGTTGACCCGCTTGGTTTCTGTTTCCTGAAAAACATTCATTTGCAGTATTAATCATAGGCTGGTAATAGTATATCTATATCTATGGGTTGACATCTATTCATTTCCTTCTATAAGTCTTTCCGCTTTCCTTAGCCGTTCGGCCTCCTCCTTCTGCTTCATGACGCTCCTTGCGAACTCTGCGAATGCTTCCCAAGAGGCTACGTCTTTAGTGATGTTCTGTGCTATGTCTTCAGTGTTGACCGGGGTGCTTTCTTCGAGTGTCGCTCTTTCAGATTCCCATGCAGGGCATACGAGGAGTGTATGTTCTGCGTCATCTCTGATTGATGCACAGTGGTGACATCCTGCTGTCGTTTCCTTTCCGATGCGGTTGAGGAATGCTCCGAAACACCCATGGCTGGTTAGTAGCTGGGTTGTGTGGTAGTCCGGTTTTGCGCTTTTCCTCCTTGTCCAGGCTGCGATTGATGGGATCAGTCGATGTGTCCATCTACCTTTGTCTGCGCCGTCCCAGCGGACCTGCCATTCCGTCATGAGCTCCGCCCGTGCCGTCGCTCTTACTTTTTTCGTTCCCTCCTTTCTTCCCTCGTATACCTACCTCACCTAACCTAACCTAACCTAACCTAACCTAACCGAACCTAACCTAACCTAACCTAACCTAACCTAACCTAACCTAACCTATACACAAACACACACACATACATACATGCATGCATACATACATACATACATACATACATGCATGCATACATACAAACACACAAATACACACATGCATACATACACACAAACATACACACATACATAATACACACATACACACATGCAAACATACAAACACACGAATACACACATACATAATACACACATACACAAACACACACACATACATACATGCATGCATACAAACATACATACATACGTACATACATACATACAAACATACATGCATACACATACACACATACACACATACACACATACACACATACATAATACACACATACACGCATGCAAACATACAAACACAAGAATACACACATACATACATACATGCATACATACATGCATACATACATGCATGCATACATACAAACATACATACGTACATACATACCTACATGCATAAACACACACACATACACACATACACACATGCAAACATACAAACACAAGAATACGCACATACATAATACACACATACACAAACACACACACACATACGTAAATGCATGCATACATACAAACATACATACATACATGCATACACACACACACATACATACATACATACATACATGCATGCATACACACATGCATACATACACATACATAATACACACATACACAAACACATACATACATACATACATACATGCATGCATACATACAAACATACATACGTACATAGATACACACACACAAATACACACATGCAAACATACAAACACACACAAACACACATACATAATACACACATACACACACACACCCACACAAATACACACATACACAAACACACACACATACATACATACATACATGCATGCAAACATGCATGCATACATACAAACATACATACGTACACACATACATACATGCATACACACACACACATACACACATACATAATACACACATACACACGTGCAAACATACAAACACACGAATACACACATACATAAAACACACATACACAAACGCACACACACACATACATACATGCATGCATACATACAAACATACACACATACATAATACACACATGCATACATACATACATACACACATGCATACATACACACACACACATACACACATATATAATACACACATACACACATGCAAACATACAAACACACGAATACACACATACATAATACACACATACACAAACACACACACATACATACATGCATGCATACAAACATACATACATACGTACATACATACACACACACAAATACACACATGCAAACATACAAACACACACAAACACACATACATAATACACACATACATAATACACACATACACACACACACACCCACACAAATACACACACACACATACAAACATACATACATGCATGCATACATACAAACATACATACGTACACACATACATACATGCATACACACACACACACATACACACATACATAATACACACATACACACGTGCAAACATACAAACACACGAATACACACATACATAATACACACATACACAAACACACACACACACATACATACATGAATGCATACATACATACATACACACATACATAATACACACATGCATACATACATACATACATGCATGCATACATACAAACATACATACGTACCTAACCTAACCTAACCTAACCTAACCTTACCTAACCTAACCTAACCTAACCTAACCTAACCTAACCTAACCGAACCTAACCTAACCTAACCTAACCTAACCTAACCTAACCTAACCTAACCTAACCTAACCTAACCTATACACAAACACACACACATACATACATGCATGCATACATACATACATACATACATGCATGCATACATACAAACATACATACGTACATACATACATACATGCATAAACACACACACATACACACATACACACATGCAAACATACAAACACAAGAATACACACATACATAATACACACATACACAAACACACACACACATACGTAAATGCATGCATACATACAACTATACATACATACATGCATACACACACACACATACATACATACATACATACATGCATGCATACACACATGCATACATACACATACATAATACACACATACACAAACACATACATACATACATACATACATGCATGCATACATACAAACATACATACGTACATACATACACACACATATATACACACATGCAAACATACAAACACACACAAACACACATACATAATACACACATACACACACACACACCCACACAAATACACACATACACAAACACACACACATACATACATACATACATGCATGCAAACATGCATGCATACATACAAACATACATACGTACACACATACATACATGCATACACACACACATACACACATACATAATACACACATACACACGTGCAAACATACAAACACACGAATACACACATACATAATACACACATACACAAACACACACACACACATACATACATGCATGCATACATACATACATACACACATACATAATACACACATACACGAACACACACACATACATACATACATACGTACATGCATGCATACACACGTGCATACATACACACACACAAATACACACATACATAATACACACATACACAAACACACACAGATACATACATACATACATACATACATACATGCATACACACACACACATACACACATATATAATACACACATACACACATGCAAACATACAAACACACGAATACACACATACATAATACACACATACACAAACACACACACATACATACAAGCATGCATACAAACATACATACATACGTACATACATACATACATACATACATGCATACACATTCACACAAACACACATACACACATACATAATACACACATACACACACACACACCCACACAAATACACACATACACAAACACACACACATACATACATACATACATGCATGCATACATACAAACATACATACGTACATACATACACACACACAAATACACACATGCAAACATACAAACACACACAAACACACATACATAATACACACATACACACACACACACCCACACAAATACACACATACACAAACACACACACATACATACATACATACATGCATGCAAACATGCATGCATACATACAAACATACATACGTACACACATACATACATGCATACACACACACATACACACATACATAATACACACATACACACGTGCAAACATACAAACACACGAATACACACATACATAATACACACATACACAAACACACACACACACATACATACATGCATGCATACATACATACATACACACATACATAATACACACATACACGAACACACACACATACATACATACATACGTACATGCATGCATACACACGTGCATACATACACACACACAAATACACACATACACAAACACACACAGATACATACATACATACATACATATATACATGCATACACACACACACATACACACATACATAATACACACATACACACACACACCCACACAAATACACACATACACAAACACACACACATACATACATACATACATGCATGCAAACATGCATGCATACATACAAACATACATACGTACACACATACATACATGCATACACACACACACATACACACATACATAATACACACATACACACGTGCAAACATACAAACACACGAATACACACATACATAATACACACATACACGCATGCAAACATACAAACACAAGAATACACACATACATACATACATGCGTACATACATGCATGCATACATACAAACATACATACGTACATACATACATACATGCATAAACACACACACATACACACATACACACATGCAAACATACAAACACAAGAATACACACATACATAATACACACATACACAAACGCACACACACATACGTAAATGCATGCATACATACAAACATACATACATACATGCATACACACACACACACACATACATACATGCATGCATACATACAAACATACACACATACATAATACACACATGCATACATACATACATAAACACATGCATACATACACACACACACATACACACATATATAATACACACATACACACATGCAAACATACAAACACACGAATACACACATACATAATACACACATACACAAACACACACACATACATACATGCATGCATACAAACATACAAACATACGTACATACATACACACACACAAATACACACATGCAAACATACAAACACACACAAACACACATACATAATACACACATACACACACACACCCACACAAATACACACATACACAAACACACACACATACATACATACATACATGCATGCAAACATGCATGCATACATACAAACATACATACGTACACACATACATACATGCATACACACACACACATACACACATACATAATACACACATACACACGTGCAAACATACAAACACACGAATACACACATACATAATACACACATACACAAACACACACACACATACATACATGCATGCATACATACATACATACACACATACATAATACACACATGCATACATACATACATACATGCATGCATATATACAAACATACATACGTACCTAACCTAACCTAACCTAACCTAACCTTACCTAACCTAACCTAACCTAACCTAACCTAACCTAACCGAACCTAACCTAACCTAACCTAACCTAACCTAACCTAACCTAACCTATACACAAACACACACAAATACACACATGCAAACATACAAACACACACAAACACACATATATAATACACACATACACACACACACCCACACAAATACACACATACACAAACACACACACATACATACATACATACATGCATGCATACATACAAACATACATACGTACATACATACACACACACAAATACACACATGCAAACATACAAACACACACAAACACACATACATAATACACACATACATAATACACACATACACACACACACACCCACACAAATACACACACACACATACAAACATACATACATGCATGCATACATACAAACATACATACGTACACACATACATACATGCATACACACACACACACATACACACATACATAATACACACATACACACGTGCAAACATACAAACACACGAATACACACATACATAATACACACATACACAAACACACACACACACATACATACATGAATGCATACATACATACATACACACATACATAATACACACATGCATACATACATACATACATGCATGCATACATACAAACATACATACGTACCTAACCTAACCTAACCTAACCTAACCTTACCTAACCTAACCTAACCTAACCTAACCTAACCTAACCGAACCTAACCTAACCTAACCTAACCTAACCTAACCTAACCTAACCTAACCTAACCTAACCTAACCTAACCTAACCTAACCTATACACAAACACACACACATACATACATGCATGCATACATACATACATACATACATGCATGCATACATACAAACATACATACGTACATACATACATACATGCATAAACACACACACATACACACATACACACATGCAAACATACAAACACAAGAATACACACATACATAATACACACATACACAAACACACACACACATACGTAAATGCATGCATACATACAACTATACATACATACATGCATACACACACACACATACATACATACATACATACATGCATGCATACACACATGCATACATACACATACATAATACACACATACACAAACACATACATACATACATACATACATGCATGCATACATACAAACATACATACGTACATACATACACACACATATATACACACATGCAAACATACAAACACACACAAACACACATACATAATACACACATACACACACACACACCCACACAAATACACACATACACAAACACACACACATACATACATACATACATGCATGCAAACATGCATGCATACATACAAACATACATACGTACACACATACATACATGCATACACACACACATACACACATACATAATACACACATACACACGTGCAAACATACAAACACACGAATACACACATACATAATACACACATACACAAACACACACACACACATACATACATGCATGCATACATACATACATACACACATACATAATACACACATACACGAACACACACACATACATACATACATACGTACATGCATGCATACACACGTGCATACATACACACACACAAATACACACATACATAATACACACATACACAAACACACACAGATACATACATACATACATACATACATACATGCATACACACACACACACACACACATACACACATACATAATACACACATACACACATGCAAACATACAAACACACGAATACACACATACATAATACACACATACACAAACACACACACATACATACAAGCATGCATACAAACATACATACATACGTACATACATACATACATACATACATGCATACACATTCACACAAACACACATACACACATACATAATACACACATACACACACACACACCCACACAAATACACACATACACAAACACACACACATACATACATACATACATGCATGCATACATACAAACATACATACGTACATACATACACACACACAAATACACACATGCAAACATACAAACACACACAAACACACATACATAATACACACATACACACACACACACCCACACAAATACACACATACACAAACACACACACATACATACATACATACATGCATGCAAACATGCATGCATACATACAAACATACATACGTACACACATACATACATGCATACACACACACATACACACATACATAATACACACATACACACGTGCAAACATACAAACACACGAATACACACATACATAATACACACATACACAAACACACACACACACATACATACATGCATGCATACATACATACATACACACATACATAATACACACATACACGAACACACACACATTCATACATACATACGTACATGCATGCATACACACGTGCATACATACACACACACAAATACACACATACACAAACACACACAGATACATACATACATACATACATATATACATGCATACACACACACACATACACACATACATAATACACACATACACACACACACCCACACAAATACACACATACACAAACACACACACATACATACATACATACATGCATGCAAACATGCATGCATACATACAAACATACATACGTACACACATACATACATGCATACACACACACACATACACACATACATAATACACACATACACACGTGCAAACATACAAACACACGAATACACACATACATAATACACACATACACGCATGCAAACATACAAACACAAGAATACACACATACATACATACATGCGTACATACATGCATGCATACATACAAACATACATACGTACATACATACATACATGCATAAACACACACACATACACACATACACACATGCAAACATACAAACACAAGAATACACACATACATAATACACACATACACAAACGCACACACACATACGTAAATGCATGCATACATACAAACATACATACATACATGCATACACACACACACATACATACATACATACATACATGCATGCATACACACATGCATACATACACATACATAATACACACATACACAAACACATACATACATACATACATACATGCATGCATACAAACATACATACATACGTACATACATACACACACACAAATACACACATGCAAACATACAAACACACACAAACACACATACATAATACACACATACACACACACACCCACACAAATACACACATACACAAACACACACACATACATACATACATACATGCATGCAAACATGCATGCATACATACAAACATACATACGTACACACATACATACATGCATACACACACACACATAAACACATACATAATACACACATACACACGTGCAAACATACAAACACACGAATACACACATACATAATACACACATACACAAACACACACACACACATACATACATGCATGCATACATACAAACATACACACATACATAATACACACATGCATACATACATACATACACACATGCATACATACACACACACACATACACACATATATAATACACACATACACACATGCAAACATACAAACACACGAATACACACATACATAATACACACATACACAAACACACACACATACATACATGCATGCATACAAACATACATACATACGTACATACATACACACACACAAATACACACATGCAAACATACAAACACACACAAACACACATACATAATACACACATACATAATACACACATACACACACACACACCCACACAAATACACACACACACATACAAACATACATACATGCATGCATACATACAAACATACATACGTACACACATACATACATGCATACACACACACACACATACACACATACATAATACACACATACACACGTGCAAACATACAAACACACGAATACACACATACATAATACACACATACACAAACACACACACACACATACATACATGAATGCATACATACATACATACACACATACATAATACACACATGCATACATACATACATACATGCATGCATACATACAAACATACATACGTACCTAACCTAACCTAACCTAACCTAACCTTACCTAACCTAACCTAACCTAACCTAACCTAACCTAACCGAACCTAACCTAACCTAACCTAACCTAACCTAACCTAACCTAACCTAACCTAACCTAACCTAACCTAACCTATACACAAACACACACACATACATACATGCATGCATACATACATACATACATACATGCATGCATACATACAAACATACATACGTACATACATACATACATGCATAAACACACACACATACACACATACACACATGCAAACATACAAACACAAGAATACACACATACATAATACACACATACACAAACACACACACACATACGTAAATGCATGCATACATACAACTATACATACATACATGCATACACACACACACATACATACATACATACATACATGCATGCATACACACATGCATACATACACATACATAATACACACATACACAAACACATACATACATACATACATACATGCATGCATACATACAAACATACATACGTACATACATACACACACATATATACACACATGCAAACATACAAACACACACAAACACACATACATAATACACACATACACACACACACACCCACACAAATACACACATACACAAACACACACACATACATACATACATACATGCATGCAAACATGCATGCATACATACAAACATACATACGTACACACATACATACATGCATACACACACACATACACACATACATAATACACACATACACACGTGCAAACATACAAACACACGAATACACACATACATAATACACACATACACAAACACACACACACACATACATACATGCATGCATACATACATACATACACACATACATAATACACACATACACGAACACACACACATACATACATACATACGTACATGCATGCATACACACGTGCATACATACACACACACAAATACACACATACATAATACACACATACACAAACACACACAGATACATACATACATACATACATACATACATGCATACACACACACACATACACACATATATAATACACACATACACACATGCAAACATACAAACACACGAATACACACATACATAATACACACATACACAAACACACACACATACATACAAGCATGCATACAAACATACATACATACGTACATACATACATACATACATACATGCATACACATTCACACAAACACACATACACACATACATAATACACACATACACACACACACACCCACACAAATACACACATACACAAACACACACACATACATACATACATACATGCATGCATACATACAAACATACATACGTACATACATACACACACACAAATACACACATGCAAACATACAAACACACACAAACACACATACATAATACACACATACACACACACACACCCACACAAATACACACATACACAAACACACACACATACATACATACATACATGCATGCAAACATGCATGCATACATACAAACATACATACGTACACACATACATACATGCATACACACACACATACACACATACATAATACACACATACACACGTGCAAACATACAAACACACGAATACACACATACATAATACACACATACACAAACACACACACACACATACATACATGCATGCATACATACATACATACACACATACATAATACACACATACACGAACACACACACATACATACATACATACGTACATGCATGCATACACACGTGCATACATACACACACACAAATACACACATACACAAACACACACAGATACATACATACATACATACATATATACATGCATACACACACACACATACACACATACATAATACACACATACACACACACACCCACACAAATACACACATACACAAACACACACACATACATACATACATACATGCATGCAAACATGCATGCATACATACAAACATACATACGTACACACATACATACATGCATACACACACACACATACACACATACATAATACACACATACACACGTGCAAACATACAAACACACGAATACACACATACATAATACACACATACACGCATGCAAACATACAAACACAAGAATACACACATACATACATACATGCGTACATACATGCATGCATACATACAAACATACATACGTACATACATACATACATGCATAAACACACACACATACACACATACACACATGCAAACATACAAACACAAGAATACACACATACATAATACACACATACACAAACGCACACACACATACGTAAATGCATGCATACATACAAACATACATACATACATGCATACACACACACACACACATACATACATGCATGCATACATACAAACATACACACATACATAATACACACATGCATACATACATACATAAACACATGCATACATACACACACACACATACACACATATATAATACACACATACACACATGCAAACATACAAACACACGAATACACACATACATAATACACACATACACAAACACACACACATACATACATGCATGCATACAAACATACAAACATACGTACATACATACACACACACAAATACACACATGCAAACATACAAACACACACAAACACACATACATAATACACACATACACACACACACCCACACAAATACACACATACACAAACACACACACATACATACATACATACATGCATGCAAACATGCATGCATACATACAAACATACATACGTACACACATACATACATGCATACACACACACACATACACACATACATAATACACACATACACACGTGCAAACATACAAACACACGAATACACACATACATAATACACACATACACAAACACACACACACATACATACATGCATGCATACATACATACATACACACATACATAATACACACATGCATACATACATACATACATGCATGCATATATACAAACATACATACGTACCTAACCTAACCTAACCTACCTAACCTTACCTAACCTAACCTAACCTAACCTAACCTAACCTAACCGAACCTAACCTACCTAACCTAACCTAACCTAACCTAACCTAACCTATACACAAACACACACAAATACACACATGCAAACATACAAACACACACAAACACACATATATCACACATACACACACACACCCACACAAATACACACATACACAAACACACACAACATACATACATACATACATGCATGCATACATACAAACATACATACGTACATACATACACACACACAAATACACACATGCAACTACAAACACACACAAACACACAACAATACATACTACACATACATAATACACACATACACACACACACACCCACACAAATACACACACACACATACAAACATACATACATGCATGCATACATACAAACATACATACGTACACACATACATACATGCATACACACACACACACATACACACATACATAATACACACATACACACGTGCAAACATACAAACACACGAATACACACATACATAATACACACATACACAAACACACACACACACATACATACATGAATGCATACATACATACATACACACATACATAATACACACATGCATACATACATACATACATGCATGCATACATACAAACATACATACGTACCTAACCTAACCTAACCTAACCTAACCTTACCTAACCTAACCTAACCTAACCTAACCTAACCTAACCGAACCTAACCTAACCTAACCTAACCTAACCTAACCTAACCTAACCTAACCTAACCTAACCTAACCTAACCTAACCTAACCTATACACAAACACACACACATACATACATGCATGCATACATACATACATACATACATGCATGCATACATACAAACATACATACGTACATACATACATACATGCATAAACACACACACATACACACATACACACATGCAAACATACAAACACAAGAATACACACATACATAATACACACATACACAAACACACACACACATACGTAAATGCATGCATACATACAACTATACATACATACATGCATACACACACACACATACATACATACATACATACATGCATGCATACACACATGCATACATACACATACATAATACACACATACACAAACACATACATACATACATACATACATGCATGCATACATACAAACATACATACGTACATACATACACACACATATATACACACATGCAAACATACAAACACACACAAACACACATACATAATACACACATACACACACACACACCCACACAAATACACACATACACAAACACACACACATACATACATACATACATGCATGCAAACATGCATGCATACATACAAACATACATACGTACACACATACATACATGCATACACACACACATACACACATACATAATACACACATACACACGTGCAAACATACAAACACACGAATACACACATACATAATACACACATACACAAACACACACACACACATACATACATGCATGCATACATACATACATACACACATACATAATACACACATACACGAACACACACACATACATACATACATACGTACATGCATGCATACACACGTGCATACATACACCACACACACAATACACACATACATAATACACACATACACAAACACACACAGATACATACATACATACATACATACATACATGCATACACACACACACATACACACATACATAATACACACATACACACATGCAAACATACAAACACACGAATACACACATACATAATACACACATACACAAACACACACACATACATACAAGCATGCATACAAACATACATACATACGTACATACATACATACATACATACATGCATACACATTCACACAAACACACATACACACATACATAATACACACATACACACACACACACCCACACAAATACACACATACACAAACACACACACATACATACATACATACATGCATGCATACATACAAACATACATACGTACATACATACACACACACAAATACACACATGCAAACATACAAACACACACAAACACACATACATAATACACACATACACACACACACACCCACACAAATACACACATACACAAACACACACACATACATACATACATACATGCATGCAAACATGCATGCATACATACAAACATACATACGTACACACATACATACATGCATACACACACACATACACACATACATAATACACACATACACACGTGCAAACATACAAACACACGAATACACACATACATAATACACACATACACAAACACACACACACACATACATACATGCATGCATACATACATACATACACACATACATAATACACACATACACGAACACACACACATACATACATACATACGTACATGCATGCATACACACGTGCATACATACACACACACAAATACACACATACACAAACACACACAGATACATACATACATACATACATATATACATGCATACACACACACACATACACACATACATAATACACACATACACACACACACCCACACAAATACACACATACACAAACACACACACATACATACATACATACATGCATGCAAACATGCATGCATACATACAAACATACATACGTACACACATACATACATGCATACACACACACACATACACACATACATAATACACACATACACACGTGCAAACATACAAACACACGAATACACACATACATAATACACACATACACGCATGCAAACATACAAACACAAGAATACACACATACATACATACATGCGTACATACATGCATGCATACATACAAACATACATACGTACATACATACATACATGCATAAACACACACACATACACACATACACACATGCAAACATACAAACACAAGAATACACACATACATAATACACACATACACAAACGCACACACACATACGTAAATGCATGCATACATACAAACATACATACATACATGCATACACACACACACATACATACATACATACATACATGCATGCATACACACATGCATACATACACATACATAATACACACATACACAAACACATACATACATACATACATACATGCATGCATACAAACATACATACATACGTACATACATACACACACACAAATACACACATGCAAACATACAAACACACACAAACACACATACATAATACACACATACACACACACACCCACACAAATACACACATACACAAACACACACACATACATACATACATACATGCATGCAAACATGCATGCATACATACAAACATACATACGTACACACATACATACATGCATACACACACACACATAAACACATACATAATACACACATACACACGTGCAAACATACAAACACACGAATACACACATACATAATACACACATACACAAACACACACACACACATACATACATGCATGCATACATACAAACATACACACATACATAATACACACATGCATACATACATACATACACACATGCATACATACACACACACACATACACACATATATAATACACACATACACACATGCAAACATACAAACACACGAATACACACATACATAATACACACATACACAAACACACACACATACATACATGCATGCATACAAACATACAAACATACGTACATACATACACACACACAAATACACACATGCAAACATACAAACACACACAAACACACATACATAATACACACATACACACACACACCCACACAAATACACACATACACAAACACACACACATACATACATACATACATGCATGCAAACATGCATGCATACATACAAACATACATACGTACACACATACATACATGCATACACGCACACACATACACACATACATAATACACACATACATAATACACACATACACACGTGCAAACATACAAACACACGAATACACACATACATAATACACACATACACAAACACACACACACATACATACATGCATGCATACATACATACATACACACATACATAATACACACATGCATACATACATACATACATGCATGCATACATACAAACATACATACGTACCTAACCTAACCTAACCTAACCTAACCTTACCTAACCTAACCTAACCTAACCTAACCTAACCTAACCGAACCTAACCTAACCTAACCTAACCTAACCTATACACAAACACACACAAATACACACATGCAAACATACAAACACACACAAACACACATATATAATACACACATACACACACACACCCACACAAATACACACATACACAAACACACACACATACATACATACATACATGCATGCATACATACAAACATACATACGTACATACATACACACACACAAATACACACATGCAAACATACAAACACACACAAACACACATACATAATACACACATACATAATACACACATACACACACACACACCCACACAAATACACACACACACATACATACATACATACATGCATGCATACATACAAACATACATACGTACACACATACATACATGCATACACACACACACACATACACACATACATAATACACACATACACACGTGCAAACATACAAACACACGAATACACACATACATAATACACACATACACAAACACACACACACACATACATACATGCATGCATACATACATACATACACACATACATAATACACACATGCATACATACATACATACATGCATGCATACATACAAACATACATACGTACCTAACCTAACCTAACCTAACCTAACCTTACCTCACCTAACCTAACCTAACCTAACCTAACCTAACCGAACCTAACCTAACCTAACCTAACCTAACCTAACCTAACCTAACCTATACACAAACACACACACATACATACATGCATGCATACATACATACATACATACATACATGCATGCATACATACAAACACACAAATACACACATGCATACATACACACAAACATACACACATACATAATACACACATACACACATGCAAACATACAAACACACGAATACACACATACATCATACACACATACACAAACACACACACATACATACATGCATGCATACAAACATACATACATACGTACATACATACATACATACATACATGCATACACATACACACATACACACATACACACATACACACATACATAATACACACATACACGCATGCAAACATACAAACACAAGAATACACACATACATACATACATGCATACATACATGCATGCATACATACAAACATACATACGTACATACATACCTACATGCATAAACACACACACATACACACATACACACATGCAAACATACAAACACAAGAATACGCACATACATAATACACACATACACAAACACACACACACATACGTAAATGCATGCATTCATACAAACATACATACATACATGCATACACACACACACATACATACATACATACATACATGCATGCATACACACATGCATACATACACATAC
>NW_027518449.1:879292-891792 GCF_051622035.1 Arctopsyche grandis | reverse complement strand
CACATACACACACACACACCCACACAAATACACACATACACAAACACACACACATACATACATACATACATGCATGCATACATACAAACATACATACGTAAATACATACACACACACAAATACACACATGCAAACATACAAACACACACAAACACACATACATAATACACACATACACACACACACACCCACACAAATACACACACACACATACATACATACATACATGCATGCAAACATGCATGCATACATACAAACATACATACGTACACACATACATACATGCATACACACACACACATACACACATACATAATACACACATACACACGTGCAAACATACAAACACACGAATACACACATACATTATACACACATACACAAACACACACACACACATACATACATGCATGCATACATACATACATACACACATACATAATACACACATGCATACATACATACATACATGCATGCATACATACAAACATACATACGTACCTAACCTAACCTAACCTAACCTAACCTTACCTAACCTAACCTAACCTAACCTAACCTAACCTAACCTAACCGAACCTAACCTAACCTAACCTAACCTAACCTAACCTAACCTAACCTATACACAAACACACACACATACATACATGCATGCATACATACATACATACATACATGCATGCATACATACAAACACACAAATACACACATGCATACATACACACACACATACACACATACATAATACACACAAACACACATGCAAACATACAAACACACGAATACACACATACATAATACACACATACACAAACACACACACATACATACATGCATGCATACAAACATACATACATACGTACATACATACATACATACATACATGCATACACATACAAACAAACACACATACACACATACATAATACACACATACACGCATGCAAACATACAAACACAAGAATACACACATACATACATACATGCGTACATACATGCATGCATACATACAAACATACATACGTACATACATACATACATGCATAAACACACACACATACACACATACACACATGCAAACATACAAACACAAGAATACACACATACATAATACACACATACACAAACGCACACACACATACGTAAATGCATGCATACATACAAACATACATACATACATGCATACACACACACACATACATACATACATACATACATGCATGCATACACACATGCATACATACACATACATAATACACACATACACAAACACATACATACATACATACATACATGCATGCATACATACAAACATACATACGTACATACATACACACACACAAATACACACATGCAAACATACAAACACACACAAACACACATACATAATACACACATACACATACACACACCCACACAAATACACACATACACAAACACACACACATACATACATACATACATGCATGCATACATACAAACATACATACGTAAATACATACACACATACAAATACACACATGCAAACATACAAACACACACAAACACACATACATAATACACACATACACACACACACACCCACACAAATACACACACACACATACATACATACATACATGCATGCATACATACAAACATACATACGTACACACATACATACATGCATACACACACACACACATACACACATACATAATACACACATACACACGTGCAAACATACAAACACACGAATACACACATACATAATACACACATACACAAACACACACACACACATACATACATGCATGCATACATACATACATACACACATACATAATACACACATGCATACATACATACATACATGCATGCATACATACAAACATACATACGTACCTAACCTAACCTAACCTAACCTAACCTTACCTCACCTAACCTAACCTAACCTAACCTAACCTAACCGAACCTAACCTAACCTAACCTAACCTAACCTAACCTAACCTAACCTATACACAAACACACACACATACATACATGCATGCATACATACATACATACATACATACATGCATGCATACATACAAACACACAAATACACACATGCATACATACACACAAACATACACACATACATAATACACACATACACACATGCAAACATACAAACACACGAATACACACATACATAATACACACATACACAAACACACACACATACATACATGCATGCATACAAACATACATACATACGTACATACATACATACATACATACATGCATACACATACACACATACACACATACACACATACACACATACATAATACACACATACACGCAAGCAAACATACAAACACAAGAATACACACATACATACATACATGCATACATACATGCATACATACATGCATGCATACATACAAACATACATACGTACATACATACCTACATGCATAAACACACACACATACACACATACACACATGCAAACATACAAACACACGAATACACACATACATAATACACACATACACAAACACACACACATACATACATGCATGCATACAAACATACATACATACGTACATACATACACACACACAAATACACACATGCAAACATACAAACACACACAAACACACATACATAATACACACATACACACACACACCCACACAAATACACACATACACAAACACACACACATACATACATACATACATGCATGCAAACATGCATGCATACATACAAACATACATAAGTACAAACATACATACATGCATACACACACACACATACACACATACATAATACACACATACACACGTGCAAACATACAAACACATGAATACACACATACATAATACACACATACACAAACACACACACACACATATATACAAGCATGCATACATACAAACATACACACATACATAATACACACATGCATACATACATACATACACACATGCATACATACACACACACACATACACACATATATAATACACACATACACACATGCAAACATACAAACACACGAATACACACATACATAATACACACATACACAAACACACACACATACATACATGCATGCATACAAACATACATACATACGTACATACATACACACACACAAATACACACATGCAAACATACAAACACACACAAACACACATACATAATACACACATACACACACACACCCACACAAATACACACATACACAAACACACACACATACATACATACATACATGCATGCAAACATGCATGCATACATACAAACATACATACGTACACACATACATACATGCATACACACACACACATAAACACATACATAATACACACATACACACGTGCAAACATACAAACACACGAATACACACATACATAATACACACATACACAAACACACACACACACATACATACATGCATGCATACATACAAACATACACACATACATAATACACACATGCATACATACATACATACACACATGCATACATACACACACACACATACACACATATATAATACACACATACACACATGCAAACATACAAACACACGAATACACACATACATAATACACACATACACAAACACACACACATACATACATGCATGCATACAAACATACAAACATACGTACATACATACACACACACAAATACACACATGCAAACATACAAACACACACAAACACACATACATAATACACACATACACACACACACCCACACAAATACACACATACACAAACACACACACATACATACATACATACATGCATGCAAACATGCATGCATACATACAAACATACATACGTACACACATACATACATGCATACACACACACACATACACACATACATAATACACACATACACACGTGCAAACATACAAACACACGAATACACACATACATAATACACACATACACAAACACACACACACATACATACATGCATGCATACATACATACATACACACATACATAATACACACATGCATACATACATACATACATGCATGCATATATACAAACATACATACGTACCTAACCTAACCTAACCTAACCTAACCTTACCTAACCTAACCTAACCTAACCTAACCTAACCTAACCGAACCTAACCTAACCTAACCTAACCTAACCTAACCTAACCTAACCTATACACAAACACACACAAATACACACATGCAAACATACAAACACACACAAACACACATATATAATACACACATACACACACACACCCACACAAATACACACATACACAAACACACACACATACATACATACATACATGCATGCATACATACAAACATACATACGTACATACATACACACACACAAATACACACATGCAAACATACAAACACACACAAACACACATACATAATACACACATACATAATTCACACATACACACACACACACCCACACAAATACACACACACACATACATACATACATACATGCATGCATACATACAAACATACATACGTACACACATACATACATGCATACACACACACACACATACACACATACATAATACACACATACACACGTGCAAACATACAAACACACGAATACACACATACATAATACACACATACACAAACACACACACACACATACATACATGAATGCATACATACATACATACACACATACATAATACACACATGCATACATACATACATACATGCATGCATACATACAAACATACATACGTACCTAACCTAACCTAACCTAACCTAACCTTACCTAACCTAACCTAACCTAACCTAACCTAACCTAACCGAACCTAACCTAACCTAACCTAACCTAACCTAACCTAACCTAACCTAACCTAACCTAACCTAACCTAACCTAACCTAACCTAACCTATACACAAACACACACACATACATACATGCATGCATACATACATACATACATACATGCATGCATACATACAAACATACATACGTACATACATACATACATGCATAAACACACACACATACACACATACACACATGCAAACATACAAACACAAGAATACACACATACATAATACACACATACACAAACACACACACACATACGTAAATGCATGCATACATACAACTATACATACATACATGCATACACACACACACATACATACATACATACATACATGCATGCATACACACATGCATACATACACATACATAATACACACATACACAAACACATACATACATACATACATACATGCATGCATACATACAAACATACATACGTACATACATACACACACATATATACACACATGCAAACATACAAACACACACAAACACACATACATAATACACACATACACACACACACACCCACACAAATACACACATACACAAACACACACACATACATACATACATACATGCATGCAAACATGCATGCATACATACAAACATACATACGTACACACATACATACATGCATACACACACACATACACACATACATAATACACACATACACACGTGCAAACATACAAACACACGAATACACACATACATAATACACACATACACAAACACACACACACACATACATACATGCATGCATACATACATACATACATACATGCATGCATACATACAAACATACATACGTACATACATACATACATGCATAAACACACACACATACACACATACACACATGCAAACATACAAACACAAGAATACACACATACATAATACACACATACACAAACACACACACACATACGTAAATGCATGCATACATACAACTATACATACATACATGCATACACACACACACATACATACATACATACATACATGCATGCATACACACATGCATACATACACATACATAATACACACATACACAAACACATACATACATACATACATACATGCATGCATACATACAAACATACATACGTACATACATACACACACATATATACACACATGCAAACATACAAACACACACAAACACACATACATAATACACACATACACACACACACACCCACACAAATACACACATACACAAACACACACACATACATACATACATACATGCATGCAAACATGCATGCATACATACAAACATACATACGTACACACATACATACATGCATACACACACACATACACACATACATAATACACACATACACACGTGCAAACATACAAACACACGAATACACACATACATAATACACACATACACAAACACACACACACACATACATACATGCATGCATACATACATACATACACACATACATAATACACACATACACGAACACACACACATACATACATACATACGTACATGCATGCATACACACGTGCATACATACACACACACAAATACACACATACATAATACACACATACACAAACACACACAGATACATACATACATACATACATACATACATGCATACACACACACACATACACACATACATAATACACACATACACACATGCAAACATACAAACACACGAATACACACATACATAATACACACATACACAAACACACACACATACATACAAGCATGCATACAAACATACATACATACGTACATACATACATACATACATACATGCATACACATACACACAAACACACATACACACATACATAATACACACATACACACACACACACCCACACAAATACACACATACACAAACACACACACATACATACATACATACATGCATGCATACATACAAACATACATACGTACATACATACACACACACAAATACACACATGCAAACATACAAACACACACAAACACACATACATAATACACACATACACACACACACACCCACACAAATACACACATACACAAACACACACACATACATACATACATACATGCATGCAAACATGCATGCATACATACAAACATACATACGTACACACATACATACATGCATACACACACACATACACACATACATAATACACACATACACACGTGCAAACATACAAACACACGAATACACACATACATAATACACACATACACAAACACACACACACACATACATACATGCATGCATACATACATACATACACACATACATAATACACACATACACGAACACACACACATACATACATACATACGTACATGCATGCATACACACGTGCATACATACACACACACAAATACACACATACACAAACACACACAGATACATACATACATACATACATATATACATGCATACACACACACACATACACACATACATAATACACACATACACACACACACCCATACAAATACACACATACACAAACACACACACATACATACATACATACATGCATGCAAACATGCATGCATACATACAAACATACATACGTACACACATACATACATGCATACACACACACACATACACACATACATAATACACACATACACACGTGCAAACATACAAACACACGAATACACACATACATAATACACACATACACGCATGCAAACATACAAACACAAGAATACACACATACATACATACATGCGTACATACATGCATGCATACATACAAACATACATACGTACATACATACATACATGCATAAACACACACACATACACACATACACACATGCAAACATACAAACACAAGAATACACACATACATAATACACACATACACAAACGCACACACACATACGTAAATGCATGCATACATACAAACATACATACATACATGCATACACACACACACATACATACATACATACATACATGCATGCATACACACATGCATACATACACATACATAATACACACATACACAAACACATACATACATACATACATACATGCATGCATACATACAAACATACATACGTACATACATACACACACACAAATACACACATGCAAACATACAAACACACACAAACACACATACATAATACACACATACACATACACACACCCACACAAATACACACATACACAAACACACACACATACATACATACATACATGCATGCATACATACAAACATACATACGTAAATACATACACACACACAAATACACACATGCAAACATACAAACACACACAAACACACATACATAATACACACATACACACACACACACCCACACAAATACACACACACACATACATACATACATACATGCATGCATACATACAAACATACATACGTACACACATACATACATGCATACACACACACACACATACACACATACATAATACACACATACACACGTGCAAACATACAAACACACGAATACACACATACATAATACACACATACACAAACACACACACACACATACATACATGCATGCATACATACATACATACACACATACATAATACACACATGCATACATACATACATACATGCATGCATACATACAAACATACATACGTACCTAACCTAACCTAACCTAACCTAACCTTACCTCACCTAACCTTTTTTTTTTTTCTTCCTATGCGTGGGAGGAGAAAATCTTCAATAAGACTCCCTCTAGTCCGCACTAGAGGGAAGTGTCAGATTTTTACTGACTAAAAAACTCCCCCGACTCACCTCACCCCTTTGGGGACCCCACTCGTTGGTGGATTGCTTCCGCAGGGGCTGATTTCGTCCTTGTTGGCTTCTCCTTTTTGTGCGGATCCCTCCTTTCCAGTTCATCTAGTTGACCCGCTTGGTTTCTGTTTCCTGAAAAACATTCATTTGCAGTATTAATCATAGGCTGGTAATAGTATATCTATATCTATGGGTTGACATCTATTCATTTCCTTCTATAAGTCTTTCCGCTTTCCTTAGCCGTTCGGCCTCCTCCTTCTGCTTCATGACGCTCCTTGCGAACTCTGCGAATGCTTCCCAAGAGGCTACGTCTTTAGTGATGTTCTGTGCTATGTCTTCAGTGTTGACCGGGGTGCTTTCTTCGAGTGTCGCTCTTTCAGATTCCCATGCAGGGCATACGAGGAGTGTATGTTCTGCGTCATCTCTGATTGATGCACAGTGGTGACATCCTGCTGTCGTTTCCTTTCCGATGCGGTTGAGGAATGCTCCGAAACACCCATGGCTGGTTAGTAGCTGGGTTGTGTGGTAGTCCGGTTTTGCGCTTTTCCTCCTTGTCCAGGCTGCGATTGATGGGATCAGTCGATGTGTCCATCTACCTTTGTCTGCGCCGTCCCAGCGGACCTGCCATTCCGTCATGAGCTCCGCCCGTGCCGTCGCTCTTACTTTTTTCGTTCCCTCCTTTCTTCCCTCGTATACCTACCTCACCTAACCTAACCTAACCTAACCTAACCTAACCGAACCTAACCTAACCTAACCTAACCTAACCTAACCTAACCTAACCTATACACAAACACACACACATACATACATGCATGCATACATACATACATACATACATACATGCATGCATACATACAAACACACAAATACACACATGCATACATACACACAAACATACACACATACATAATACACACATACACACATGCAAACATACAAACACACGAATACACACATACATAATACACACATACACAAACACACACACATACATACATGCATGCATACAAACATACATACATACGTACATACATACATACAAACATACATGCATACACATACACACATACACACATACACACATACACACATACATAATACACACATACACGCATGCAAACATACAAACACAAGAATACACACATACATACATACATGCATACATACATGCATACATACATGCATGCATACATACAAACATACATACGTACATACATACCTACATGCATAAACACACACACATACACACATACACACATGCAAACATACAAACACAAGAATACGCACATACATAATACACACATACACAAACACACACACACATACGTAAATGCATGCATACATACAAACATACATACATACATGCATACACACACACACATACATACATACATACATACATGCATGCATACACACATGCATACATACACATACATAATACACACATACACAAACACATACATACATACATACATACATGCATGCATACATACAAACATACATACGTACATAGATACACACACACAAATACACACATGCAAACATACAAACACACACAAACACACATACATAATACACACATACACACACACACCCACACAAATACACACATACACAAACACACACACATACATACATACATACATGCATGCAAACATGCATGCATACATACAAACATACATACGTACACACATACATACATGCATACACACACACACATACACACATACATAATACACACATACACACGTGCAAACATACAAACACACGAATACACACATACATAAAACACACATACACAAACGCACACACACACATACATACATGCATGCATACATACAAACATACACACATACATAATACACACATGCATACATACATACATACACACATGCATACATACACACACACACATACACACATATATAATACACACATACACACATGCAAACATACAAACACACGAATACACACATACATAATACACACATACACAAACACACACACATACATACATGCATGCATACAAACATACATACATACGTACATACATACACACACACAAATACACACATGCAAACATACAAACACACACAAACACACATACATAATACACACATACACACACACACCCACACAAATACACACATACACAAACACACACACATACATACATACATACATGCATGCAAACATGCATGCATACATACAAACATACATAAGTACAAACATACATACATGCATACACACACACACATACACACATACATAATACACACATACACACGTGCAAACATACAAACACATGAATACACACATACATAATACACACATACACAAACACACACACACATATATACAAGCATGCATACATACAAACATACACACATACATAATACACACATGCATACATACATACATACACACATGCATACATACACACACACACATACACACATATATAATACACACATACACACATGCAAACATACAAACACACGAATACACACATACATAATACACACATACACAAACACACACACATACATACATGCATGCATACAAACATACATACATACGTACATACATACACACACACAAATACACACATGCAAACATACAAACACACACAAACACACATACATAATACACACATACACACACACACCCACACAAATACACACATACACAAACACACACACATACATACATACATACATGCATGCAAACATGCATGCATACATACAAACATACATACGTACACACATACATACATGCATACACACACACACATAAACACATACATAATACACACATACACACGTGCAAACATACAAACACACGAATACACACATACATAATACACACATACACAAACACACACACACACATACATACATGCATGCATACATACAAACATACACACATACATAATACACACATGCATACATACATACATACACACATGCATACATACACACACACACATACACACATATATAATACACACATACACACATGCAAACATACAAACACACGAATACACACATACATAATACACACATACACAAACACACACACATACATACATGCATGCATACAAACATACAAACATACGTACATACATACACACACACAAATACACACATGCAAACATACAAACACACACAAACACACATACATAATACACACATACACACACACACCCACACAAATACACACATACACAAACACACACACATACATACATACATACATGCATGCAAACATGCATGCATACATACAAACATACATACGTACACACATACATACATGCATACACACACACACTTACACACATACATAATACACACATACACACGTGCAAACATACAAACACACGAATACACACATACATAATACACACATACACAAACACACACACACATACATACATGCATGCATACATACATACATACACACATACATAATACACACATGCATACATACATACATACATGCATGCATACATACAAACATACATACGTACCTAACCTAACCTAACCTAACCTTACCTAACCTAACCTAACCTAACCTAACCTAACCTAACCGAACCTAACCTAACCTAACCTAACCTAACCTAACCTAACCTAACCTATACACAAACACACACAAATACACACATGCAAACATACAAACACACACAAACACACATATATAATACACACATACACACACACACCCACACAAATACACACATACACAAACACACACACATACATACATACATACATGCATGCATACATACAAACATACATACGTACATACATACACACACACAAATACACACATGCAAACATACAAACACACACAAACACACATACATAATACACACATACATAA
>NW_027518449.1:871792-874292 GCF_051622035.1 Arctopsyche grandis | reverse complement strand
ATGCATGCAAACATGCATGCATACATACAAACATACATACGTACACACATACATACATGCATACACACACACACATACACACATACATAATACACACATACACACGTACAAACATACAAACACACGAATACACACATACATAATACACACATACACAAACACACACACACACATACATACATGCATGCATACATACAAACATACACACATACATAATACACACATGCATACATACATACATACACACATGCATACATACACACACACACATACACACATATATAATACACACATACACACATGCAAACATACAAACACACGAATACACACATACATAATACACACATACACAAACACACACACATACATACATGCATGGATACAAACATACATACATACGTACATACATACACACACACAAATACACACATGCAAACATACAAACACACACAAACACACATACATAATACACACATACACACACACACCCACACAAATACACACATACACAAACACACACACATACATACATACATACATGCATGCAAACATGCATGCATACATACAAACATACATACGTACACACATACATACATGCATACACACACACACATACACACATACATAATACACACATACACACGTGCAAACATACAAACACACGAATACACACATACATAATACACACATACACAAACACACACACACACATACATACATGCATGCATACATACAAACATACACACATACATAATACACACATGCATACATACATACATACACACATGCATACATACACACACACATACACACATATATAATACACACATACACACATGCAAACATACAAACACACGAATACACACATACATAATACACACATACACAACCACACACACATACATACATGCATGCATACAAACATACATACATACGTACATACATACACACACACAAATACACACATGCAAACATACAAACACACACAAACACACATACATAATACACACATACACACACACACCCACACAAATACACACATACACAAACACACACACATACATACATACATACATGCATGCAAACATGCATGCATACATACAAACATACATACGTACACACATACATACATGCATACACACACACACATACACACATACATAATACACACATACACACGTGCAAACATACAAACACACGAATACACACATACATAATACACACATACACAAACACACACACACACATACATACATGCATGCATACATACAAACATACACACATACATAATACACACATGCATACATACATACATACACACATGCATACATACACACACACACATACACACATATATAATACACACATACACACATGCAAACATACAAACACACGAATACACACATACATAATACACACATACACAAACACACACACATACATACATGCATGCATACAAACATACATACATACGTACATACATACACACACACAAATACACACATGCAAACATACAAACACACACAAACACACATACATAATACACACATACACACACACACCCACACAAATACACACATACACAAACACACACACATACATACATACATACATGCATGCAAACATGCATGCATACATACAAACATACATACGTACACACATACATACATGCATACACACACACACATTCACACATACAAAATACACACATACACACGTGCAAACATACAAACACACGAATACACACATACATAATACACACATACACAAACACACACACACACATACATACATGCATGCATACATACAAACATACACACATACATAATACACACATGCATACATACATACATACACACATGCATACATACACACACACACATACACACATATATAATACACACATACACACATGCAAACATACAAACACACGAATACACACATACATAATACACACATACACAAACACACACACATACATACATACATACCTACATACAAACATACTTACATACATGCATACACACACACACACACATTCATACATACATGCATACATACATGCATGCATACATACAAACATACATACGTACCTAACCTAACCTAACCTTACCTAACCTAACCTAACCGAACCTAACCTAACCTAACCTAACCTAACCTATACACAAACACACACACATACATACATGCATGCATACATACATACATACATACATGCATACACATACACACATACATAATACACACATATACAAATGCATACATACACACACACAAATACACACATACATAATACACACATACACGAACACACACACATACATACATACATACATACATGCATGCATACACACGTGCATACATACACACACACAAATACACACATACATAATACACACATACACAAACACACACAGATACATACATACATACATACATACATACATGCATACACACACACACATACACACATACATAATACACACATACACACATGCAA
>NW_027518449.1:849292-866792 GCF_051622035.1 Arctopsyche grandis | reverse complement strand
CATGCATACATACACACACACATACACACATACATAATACACACAAACACACATGCAAACATACAAACACACGAATACACACATACATAATACACACATACACAAACACACACACATACATACATGCATGCATACAAACATACATACATACGTACATACATACATACATACATACATGCATACACATACACACATACACACATACACACATACACACATGCATAATACACACATACACGCATGCAAACATACAAACACAAGAATACACACATACATACATACATGCATACATACATGCTTGCATACATACAAACATACATACGTACATACATACCTACATGCATAAACACACACACATACACACATACACACATGCAAACATACAAACACAAGAATACGCACATACATAATACACACATACACAAACACACACACACATACGTAAATGCATGCATACATACAAACATACATACATACATGCATACACACACACGCATACATACATACATACATACATGCATGCATACACACATGCATACATACACATACATAATACACACATACACAAACACATACATACATACATACATACATGCATGCATACATACAAACATACATACGTACATACATACACACACACAAATACACACATGCAAACATACAAACACACACAAACACACATACATAATACACACATACACACACACACACCCACACAAATACACACATACACAAACACACACACATACATACATACATACATGCATGCATACATACAAACATACATACGTACATACATACACACAAACAAATACACACATGCAAACATACAAACACACACAAACACACATACATAATTCACACATACACACACACACACACCCACACAAATACACACATACACAAACACACACACATACATACATACATACATGCATGCAAACATGCATGCATACATTCAAACATACATACGTACACACATACTTACATGCATACACACACACACATACACACATAAATAATACACACATACACACGTGCAAACATACAAACACACGAATACACACATACATAATACATACATACACAAACACACACACACACATACATACATGCATGCATACATACATACATACACACATACATAATACACACATGCATACATACATACATACATGCATGCATACATACAAACATACATACGTACCTAACCTAACCTAACCTAACCTAACCTTACCTAACCTTACCTAACCTAACCTAACCTAACCTAACCGAACCGAACCGAACCTAACCTAACCTAACCTAACCTAACCTAACCTAACCTAACCTAACCTAACCTAACCTAACCTATACACAAACACACACACATACATACATGCATGCATACATACATACATACATACATGCATACACATACACACATACACACATACATAATACACACATATACAAATGCATACATACACACACACAAATACACACATACATAATACACACATACACGAACACTCACAGATACATACATACTTACATACATACATACATGCATACACACACACACATACACACATACATAATACACACATACACACATGCAAACAAACAAACACACGAATACACACATACATAATACACACATACACAAACACACACACATACATACATGCATGCATACATACATACATACATACATGCATGCATACACACGTGCATACATACACACACACAAATACACACATACATAATACACACATACACAAACACACACAGATACATACATACTTACATACATACATACATGCATACACACACACACATACACACATACATAATACACACATACACACATGCAAACAAACAAACACACGAATACACACATACATAATACACACATACACAAACACACACACATACATACATGCATGCATACATACATACATACACACATACATCATACACACATGCATACATACATACATACATGCATGCATACATACAAACATACATACGTACCAAACCTAACCAAACCTAACCTAACCTAACCTTACCTAACCTAACCTAACCTAACCTAACCTTACCTATACACAAACACACACACATACATACATGCATGCATACATACATACATACATACATGCATGCATACATACAAACACACAAATACACACATGCATACATACACACACACATACACACATACATAATACACACATACACACATGCAAACATACAAACACACGAATACACACATACATAATACACACATACACAAACACACACACATACATACATGCATGCATACAAACATACATACATACGTACATACATACATACATAAATACATGCATACACATACACACATACACACATACACACATACATAATACACACATACACGCATGCAAACATACAAACACAAGAATACACACATACATACATACATGCATACATACATGCATGCATACATACAAACATACATACATACATACATACATACATGCATAAATACACACACATACACACATACACACATGCAAACATACAAACACAAGAATACACACATACATAATACACACATACACAAACACACACACACATACGTAAATGCATGCATACATACAAACATACATACATACATGCATACACACACACATACATACATTCATACATACATGCATGCATACACACATGCATACATACACATACATAATACACACATACACAAACACATACATACATACATACATACATGCATGCATACATACAAACATACATACGTACATACATACACACACACAAATACACACATGCAAACATACAAACACACACAAACACACATACATAATACACACATACACACACACACACCCACACAAATACACACATACACAAACACACACACATACAAACATACATACATGCATGCATAAATACAAACATACATACGTACATACATACACACACACAAATACACACATGCAAACATACAAACACACACAAACACACATACATAATACACACATACACACACACACACCCACACAAATACACACACACACATACATACATACATACATGCATGCAAACATGCATGCATACATACAAACATACATACGTACACACATACATACATGCATACACACACACATACACACATACATAATACACACATACACACGTGCAAACATACAAACACACTAATACACACATACATAATACACACATACACAAACACACACACACACATACATACATGCATGCATACATACATACATACACACATACATAATACACACATGCATACATACATACATACATGCATGCATACATACAAACATACATACGTACCTAACCTAACCTAACCTAACCTAACCTTACCTAACCTAACCTAACCTAACCTAACCTAACCTAACCGAACCTAACCTAACCTAACCTAACCTAACCTAACCTAACCTAACCTATTCACAAACACACACACATACATACATGCATGCATACATACATACATACATACATGCATGCATACATACAAACACACAAATACACACATGCATACATACACACACACATACACACATACATAATACACACATACACACATGCAAACATACAAACACACGAATACACACATACATAATACACACATACACAAACACACACACATACATACATGCATGCATACAAACATACATACATACGTACATACATACATACATACATACATGCATACACATACACAAAAACACACATATATAATACACACATACACGCATGCAAACATACAAACACAAGAATACACACATACATACATACATGCATACATACAAACATACATACGTACATACATACATACATGCATAAACACACACACATACACACATACACACATGCAAACATACAAACACAAGAATACACACATACATAATACACACATACACAAACACAAACACACATAAGTAAATGCATGCATACATACAAACATACATACATACATGCATACACACACACACATACATACATACATACATACATACATGCATGCATACACACATGCATACATACACATACATAATACACACATACACAAACACATACATACATACATACATACATGCATGCATACATACAAACATACATACGTACATACATACAAACACACAAATACACACATGCAAACATACAAACACACACAAACACACATACATAATACACACATACACACACACACACCCACACAAATACACACATACACAAACACACACACATACATACATACATACATGCATGCATACATACAAACATACATACGTACATACATACACACACACAAATACACACATGCAAACATACAAACACACACAAACACACATACATAATACACACATACACACACACACCCACACAAATACACACATACACAAACACACACACATACATACATACATACATGCATGCAAACATGCATGCATACATACAAACATACATAAGTACAAACATACATACATGCATACACACACACACATACACACATACATAATACACACATACACACGTGCAAACATACAAACACATGAATACACACATACATAATACACACATACACAAACACACACACACACATATATACAAGCATGCATACATACAAACATACACACATACATAATACACACATGCATACATACATACATACACACATGCATACATACACACACACACATACACACATATATAATACACACATACACACATGCAAACATACAAACACACGAATACACACATACATAATACACACATACACAAACACACACACATACATACATGCATGCATACAAACATACATACATACGTACATACATACACACACACAAATACACACATGCAAACATACAAACACACACAAACACACATACATAATACACACATACACACACACACCCACACAAATACACACATACACAAACACACACACATACATACATACATACATGCATGCAAACATGCATGCATACATACAAACATACATACGTACACACATACATACATGCATACACACACACACATAAACACATACATAATACACACATACACACGTGCAAACATACAAACACACGAATACACACATACATAATACACACATACACAAACACACACACACACATACATACATGCATGCATACATACAAACATACACACATACATAATACACACATGCATACATACATACATACACACATGCATACATACACACACACACATACACACATATATAATACACACATACACACATGCAAACATACAAACACACGAATACACACATACATAATACACACATACACAAACACACACACATACATACATGCATGCATACAAACATACAAACATACGTACATACATACACACACACAAATACACACATGCAAACATACAAACACACACAAACACACATACATAATACACACATACACACACACACCCACACAAATACACACATACACAAACACACACACATACATACATACATACATGCATGCAAACATGCATGCATACATACAAACATACATACGTACACACATACATACATGCATACACACACACACATACACACATACATAATACACACATACACACGTGCAAACATACAAACACACGAATACACACATACATAATACACACATACACAAACACACACACACATACATACATGCATGCATACATACATACATACACACATACATAATACACACATGCATACATACATACATACATGCATGCATATATACAAACATACATACGTACCTAACCTAACCTAACCTAACCTAACCTTACCTAACCTAACCTAACCTAACCTAACCTAACCTAACCGAACCTAACCTAACCTAACCTAACCTAACCTAACCTAACCTAACCTATACACAAACACACACAAATACACACATGCAAACATACAAACACACACAAACACACATATATAATACACACATACACACACACACCCACACAAATACACACATACACAAACACACACACATACATACATACATACATGCATGCATACATACAAACATACATACGTACATACATACACACACACAAATACACACATGCAAACATACAAACACACACAAACACACATACATAATACACACATACATAATACACACATACACACACACACACCCACACAAATACACACACACACATACATACATACATACATGCATGCATACATACAAACATACATACGTACACACATACATACATGCATACACACACACACACATACACACATACATAATACACACATACACACGTGCAAACATACAAACACACGAATACACACATACATAATACACACATACACAAACACACACACACACATACATACATGAATGCATACATACATACATACACACATACATAATACACACATGCATACATACATACATACATGCATGCATACATACAAACATACATACGTACCTAACCTAACCTAACCTAACCTAACCTTACCTAACCTAACCTAACCTAACCTAACCTAACCTAACCTAACCGAACCTAACCTAACCTAACCTAACCTAACCTAACCTAACCTAACCTAACCTAACCTAACCTAACCTAACCTAACCTAACCTAACCTATACACAAACACACACACATACATACATGCATGCATACATACATACATACATACATGCATGCATACATACAAACATACATACGTACATACATACATACATGCATAAACACACACACATACACACATACACACATGCAAACATACAAACACAAGAATACACACATACATAATACACACATACACAAACACACACACACATACGTAAATGCATGCATACATACAACTATACATACATACATGCATACACACACACACATACATACATACATACATACATGCATGCATACACACATGCATACATACACATACATAATACACACATACACAAACACATACATACATACATACATACATGCATGCATACATACAAACATACATACGTACATACATACACACACATATATACACACATGCAAACATACAAACACACACAAACACACATACATAATACACACATACACACACACACACCCACACAAATACACACATACACAAACACACACACATACATACATACATACATGCATGCAAACATGCATGCATACATACAAACATACATACGTACACACATACATACATGCATACACACACACATACACACATACATAATACACACATACACACGTGCAAACATACAAACACACGAATACACACATACATAATACACACATACACAAACACACACACACACATACATACATGCATGCATACATACATACATACACACATACATAATACACACATACACGAACACACACACATACATACATACATACGTACATGCATGCATACACACGTGCATACATACACACACACAAATACACACATACATAATACACACATACACAAACACACACAGATACATACATACATACATACATACATACATGCATACACACACACACATACACACATACATAATACACACATACACACATGCAAACATACAAACACACGAATACACACATACATAATACACACATACACAAACACACACACATACATACAAGCATGCATACAAACATACATACATACGTACATACATACATACATACATACATGCATACACATACACACAAACACATGCATACATACAAACATACATACGTACATACATACACACACATATATACACACATGCAAACATACAAACACACACAAACACACATACATAATACACACATACACACACACACACCCACACAAATACACACATACACAAACATACACACATACATACATACATACATGCATGCAAACATGCATGCATACATACAAACATACATACGTACACACATACATACATGCATACACACACACATACACACATACATAATACACACATACACACGTGCAAACATACAAACACACGAATACACACATACATAATACACACATACACAAACACACACACACACATACATACATGCATGCATACATACATACATACACACATACATAATACACACATACACGAACACACACACATACATACATACATACGTACATGCATGCATACACACGTGCATACATACACACACACAAATACACACATACATAATACACACATACACAAACACACACAGATACATACATACATACATACATACATACATGCATACACACACACACATACACACATACATAATACACACATACACACATGCAAACATACAAACACACGAATACACACATACATAATACACACATACACAAACACACACACATACATACAAGCATGCATACAAACATACATACATACGTACATACATACATACATACATACATGCATACACATACACACAAACACACATACACACATACATAATACACACATACACACACACACACCCACACAAATACACACATACACAAACACACACACATACATACATACATACATGCATGCATACATACAAACATACATACGTACATACATACACACACACAAATACACACATGCAAACATACAAACACACACAAACACACATACACACATACATAATACACACATACACACACACACACCCACACAAATACACACATACACAAACACACACACATACATACATACATACATGCATGCAAACATGCATGCATACATACAAACATACATACGTACACACATACATACATGCATACACACACACATACACACATACATAATACACACATACACACGTGCAAACATACAAACACACGAATACACACATACATAATACACACATACACAAACACACACACACACATACATACATGCATGCATACATACATACATACACACATACATAATACACACATACACGAACACACACACATACATACATACATACGTACATGCATGCATACACACGTGCATACATACACACACACAAATACACACATACACAAACACACACAGATACATACATACATACATACATATATACATGCATACACACACACACATACACACATACATAATACACACATACACACACACACCCACACAAATACACACATACACAAACACACACACATACATACATACATACATGCATGCAAACATGCATGCATACATACAAACATACATACGTACACACATACATACATGCATACACACACACACATACACACATACATAATACACACATACACACGTGCAAACATACAAACACACGAATACACACATACATAATACACACATACACGCATGCAAACATACAAACACAAGAATACACACATACATACATACATGCGTACATACATGCATGCATACATACAAACATACATACGTACATACATACATACATGCATAAACACACACACATACACACATACACACATGCAAACATACAAACACAAGAATACACACATACATAATACACACATACACAAACGCACACACACATACGTAAATGCATGCATACATACAAACATACATACATTCATGCATACACACACACACATACATACATACATACATACATGCATGCATACACACATGCATACATACACATACATAATACACACATACACAAACACATACATACATACATACATACATGCATGCATACATACAAACATACATACGTACATACATACACACACACAAATACACACATGCAAACATACAAACACACACAAACACACATACATAATACACACATACACATACACACACCCACACAAATACACACATACACAAACACACACACATACATACATACATACATGCATGCATACATACAAACATACATACGTAAATACATACACACACACAAATACACACATGCAAACATACAAACACACACAAACACACATACATAATACACACATACACACACACACACCCACACAAATACACACACACACATACATACATACATACATGCATGCATACATACAAACATACATACGTACACACATACATACATGCATACACACACACACACATACACACATACATAATACACACATACACACGTGCAAACATACAAACACACGAATACACACATACATAATACACACATACACAAACACACACACACACATACATACATGCATGCATACATACATACATACACACATACATAATACACACATGCATACATACATACATACATGCATGCATACATACAAACATACATACGTACCTAACCTAACCTAACCTAACCTAACCTTACCTCACCTAACCTTTTTTTTTTTTCTTCCTATGCGTGGGAGGAGAAAATCTTCAATAAGACTCCCTCTAGTCCGCACTAGAGGGAAGTGTCAGATTTTTACTGACTAAAAAACTCCCCCGACTCACCTCACCCCTTTGGGGACCCCACTCGTTGGTGGATTGCTTCCGCAGGGGCTGATTTCGTCCTTGTTGGCTTCTCCTTTTTGTGCGGATCCCTCCTTTCCAGTTCATCTAGTTGACCCGCTTGGTTTCTGTTTCCTGAAAAACATTCATTTGCAGTATTAATCATAGGCTGGTAATAGTATATCTATATCTATGGGTTGACATCTATTCATTTCCTTCTATAAGTCTTTCCGCTTTCCTTAGCCGTTCGGCCTCCTCCTTCTGCTTCATGACGCTCCTTGCGAACTCTGCGAATGCTTCCCAAGAGGCTACGTCTTTAGTGATGTTCTGTGCTATGTCTTCAGTGTTGACCGGGGTGCTTTCTTCGAGTGTCGCTCTTTCAGATTCCCATGCAGGGCATACGAGGAGTGTATGTTCTGCGTCATCTCTGATTGATGCACAGTGGTGACATCCTGCTGTCGTTTCCTTTCCGATGCGGTTGAGGAATGCTCCGAAACACCCATGGCTGGTTAGTAGCTGGGTTGTGTGGTAGTCCGGTTTTGCGCTTTTCCTCCTTGTCCAGGCTGCGATTGATGGGATCAGTCGATGTGTCCATCTACCTTTGTCTGCGCCGTCCCAGCGGACCTGCCATTCCGTCATGAGCTCCGCCCGTGCCGTCGCTCTTACTTTTTTCGTTCCCTCCTTTCTTCCCTCGTATACCTACCTCACCTAACCTAACCTAACCTAACCTAACCTAACCGAACCTAACCTAACCTAACCTAACCTAACCTAACCTAACCTAACCTATACACAAACACACACACATACATACATGCATGCATACATACATACATACATACATACATGCATGCATACATACAAACACACAAATACACACATGCATACATACACACAAACATACACACATACATAATACACACATACACACATGCAAACATACAAACACACGAATACACACATACATAATACACACATACACAAACACACACACATACATACATGCATGCATACAAACATACATACATACGTACATACATACATACAAACATACATGCATACACATACACACATACACACATACACACATACACACATACATAATACACACATACACGCATGCAAACATACAAACACAAGAATACACACATACATACATACATGCATACATACATGCATACATACATGCATGCATACATACAAACATACATACGTACATACATACCTACATGCATAAACACACACACATACACACATACACACATGCAAACATACAAACACAAGAATACGCACATACATAATACACACATACACAAACACACACACACATAAGTAAATGCATGCATACATACAAACATACATACATACATGCATACACACACACACATACATACATACATACATACATGCATGCATACACACATGCATACATACACATACATAATACACACATACACAAACACATACATACATACATACATACATGCATGCATACATACAAACATACATACGTACATAGATACACACACACAAATACACACATGCAAACATACAAACACACACAAACACACATACATAATACACACATACACACACACACCCACACAAATACACACATACACAAACACACACACATACATACATACATACATGCATGCAAACATGCATGCATACATACAAACATACATACGTACACACATACATACATGCATACACACACACACATACACACATACATAATACACACATACACACGTGCAAACATACAAACACACGAATACACACATACATAAAACACACATACACAAACGCACACACACACATACATACATGCATGCATACATACAAACATACACACATACATAATACACACATGCATACATACATACATACACACATGCATACATACACACACACACATACACACATATATAATACACACATACACACATGCAAACATACAAACACACGAATACACACATACATAATACACACATACACAAACACACACACATACATACATGCATGCATACAAACATACATACATACGTACATACATACACACACACAAATACACACATGCAAACATACAAACACACACAAACACACATACATAATACACACATACACACACACACCCACACAAATACACACATACACAAACACACACACATACATACATACATACATGCATGCAAACATGCATGCATACATACAAACATACATAAGTACAAACATACATACATGCATACACACACACACATACACACATACATAATACACACATACACACGTGCAAACATACAAACACATGAATACACACATACATAATACACACATACACAAACACACACACACATATATACAAGCATGCATACATACAAACATACACACATACATAATACACACATGCATACATACATACATACACACATGCATACATACACACACACACATACACACATATATAATACACACATACACACATGCAAACATACAAACACACGAATACACACATACATAATACACACATACACAAACACACACACATACATACATGCATGCATACAAACATACATACATACGTACATACATACACACACACAAATACACACATGCAAACATACAAACACACACAAACACACATACATAATACACACATACACACACACACCCACACAAATACACACATACACAAACACACACACATACATACATACATACATGCATGCAAACATGCATGCATACATACAAACATACATACGTACACACATACATACATGCATACACACACACACATAAACACATACATAATACACACATACACACGTGCAAACATACAAACACACGAATACACACATACATAATACACACATACACAAACACACACACACACATACATACATGCATGCATACATACAAACATACACACATACATAATACACACATGCATACATACATACATACACACATGCATACATACACACACACACATACACACATATATAATACACACATACACACATGCAAACATACAAACACACGAATACACACATACATAATACACACATACACAAACACACACACATACATACATGCATGCATACAAACATACAAACATACGTACATACATACACACACACAAATACACACATGCAAACATACAAACACACACAAACACACATACATAATACACACATACACACACACACCCACACAAATACACACATACACAAACACACACACATACATACATACATACATGCATGCAAACATGCATGCATACATACAAACATACATACGTACACACATACATACATGCATACACACACACACATACACACATACATAATACACACATACACACGTGCAAACATACAAACACACGAATACACACATACATAATACACACATACACAAACACACACACACATACATACATGCATGCATACATACATACATACACACATACATAATACACACATGCATACATACATACATACATGCATGCATACATACAAACATACATACGTACCTAACCTAACCTAACCTAACCTAACCTTACCTAACCTAACCTAACCTAACCTAACCTAACCTAACCGAACCTAACCTAACCTAACCTAACCTAACCTAACCTAACCTAACCTATACACAAACACACACAAATACACACATGCAAACATACAAACACACACAAACACACATATATAATACACACATACACACACACACCCACACAAATACACACATACACAAACACACACACATACATACATACATACATGCATGCATACATACAAACATACATACGTACATACATACACACACACAAATACACACATGCAAACATACAAACACACACAAACACACATACATAATACACACATACATAATACACACATACACACACACACACCCACACAAATACACACACACACATACATACATACATACATGCATGCATACATACAAACATACATACGTACACACATACATACATGCATACACACACACACACATACACACATACATAATACACACATACACACGTGCAAACATACAAACACACGAATACACACATACATAATACACACATACACAAACACACACACACACATACATACATGCATGCATACATACATACATACACACATACATAATACACACATGCATACATACATACATACATGCATGCATACATACAAACATACATACGTACCTAACCTAACCTAACCTAACCTAACCTTACCTCACCTAACCTAACCTAACCTAACCTAACCTAACCGAACCTAACCTAACCTAACCTAACCTAACCTAACCTAACCTAACCTATACACAAACACACACACATACATACATGCATGCATACATACATACATACATACATACATGCATGCATACATACAAACACACAAATACACACATGCATACATACACACAAACATACACACATACATAATACACACATACACACATGCAAACATACAAACACACGAATACACACATACATCATACACACATACACAAACACACACACATACATACATGCATGCATACAAACATACATACATACGTACATACATACATACATACATACATGCATACACATACACACATACACACATACACACATACACACATACATAATACACACATACACGCATGCAAACATACAAACACAAGAATACACACATACATACATACATGCATACATACATGCATGCATACATACAAACATACATACGTACATACATACCTACATGCATAAACACACACACATACACACATACACACATGCAAACATACAAACACAAGAATACGCACATACATAATACACACATACACAAACACACACACACATACGTAAATGCATGCATTCATACAAACATACATACATACATGCATACACACACACACATACATACATACATACATACATGCATGCATACACACATGCATACATACACATACATAATACACACATACACAAACACATACATACATACATACATACATGCATGCATACATACAAACATACATACGTACATACATACACACACACAAATACACACATGCAAACATACAAACACACACAAACACACATACATAATACACACATACACACACACACACCCACACAAATACACACATACACAAACACACACACATACATACATACATACATGCATGCATACATACAAACATACATACGTTCATACATACACACAAACAAATACACACATGCAAACATACAAACACACACAAACACACATACATAATACACACATACACACACACACACACCCACACAAATACACACATACACAAACACACACACATACATACATACATACATGCATGCAAACATGCATGCATACATTCAAACATGCATACGTACACACATACTTACATGCATACACACACACACATACACACATAAATAATACACACATACACACGTGCAAACATACAAACACACGAATACACACATACATAATACATACATACACAAACACACACACACACATACATACATGCATGCATACATACATACATACACACATACATAATACACACATGCATACATACATACATACATGCATGCATACATACAAACATACATACGTACCTAACCTAACCTAACCTAACCTAACCTTACCTAACCTTACCTAACCTAACCTAACCTAACCTAACCGAACCGAACCGAACCTAACCTAACCTAACCTAACCTAACCTAACCTAACCTAACCTAACCTAACCTAACCTAACCTAACCTAACCTATACACAAACACACACACATACATACATGCATGCATACATACATACATACATACATGCATACACATACACACATACACACATACATAATACACACATATACAAATGCATACATACACACACACAAATACACACATACATAATACACACATACACGAACACTCACAGATACATACATACTTACATACATACATACATGCATACACACACACACATACACACATACATAATACACACATACACACATGCAAACAAACAAACACACGAATACACACATACATAATACACACATACACAAACACACACACATACATACATGCATGCATACATACATACATACATACATGCATGCATACACACGTGCATACATACACACACACAAATACACACATACATAATACACACATACACAAACACACACAGATACATACATACTTACATACATACATACATGCATACACACACACACATACACACATACATAATACACACATACACACATGCAAACAAACAAACACACGAATACACACATACATAATACACACATACACAAACACACACACATACATACATGCATGCATACATACATACATACACACATACATCATACACACATGCATACATACATACATACATGCATGCATACATACAAACATACATACGTACCAAACCTAACCAAACCTAACCTAACCTAACCTTACCTAACCTAACCTAACCTAACCTAACCTAACCTATACACAAACACACACACATACATACATGCATGCATACATACATACATACATACATGCATGCATACATACAAACACACAAATACACACATGCATACATACACACACACATACACACATACATAATACACACATACACACATGCAAACATACAAACACACGAATACACACATACATAATACACACATACACAAACACACACACATACATACATGCATGCATACAAACATACATACATACGTACATACATACATACATAAATACATGCATACACATACACACATACACACATACACACATACATAATACACACATACACGCATGCAAACATACAAACACAAGAATACACACATACATACATACATGCATACATACATGCATGCATACATACAAACATACATACATACATACATACATACATGCATAAATACACACACATACACACATACACACATGCAAACATACAAACACAAGAATACACACATACATAATACACACATACACAAACACACACACACATACGTAAATGCATGCATACATACAAACATACATACATACATGCATACACA
>NW_027518449.1:839292-841792 GCF_051622035.1 Arctopsyche grandis | reverse complement strand
TACACACATACACACATGCAAACAAACAAACACACGAATACACACATACATAATACACACATACACAAACACACACACATACATACATGCATGCATACATACATACATACACACATACATCATACACACATGCATACATACATACATACATGCATGCATACATACAAACATACATACGTACCAAACCTAACCAAACCTAACCTAACCTAACCTTACCTAACCTAACCTAACCTAACCTAACCTAACCTATACACAAACACACACACATACATACATGCATGCATACATACATACATACATACATGCATGCATACATACAAACACACAAATACACACATGCATACATACACACACACATACACACATACATAATACACACATACACACATGCAAACATACAAACACACGAATACACACATACATAATACACACATACACAAACACACACACATACATACATGCATGCATACAAACATACATACATACGTACATACATACATACATAAATACATGCATACACATACACACATACACACATACACACATACATAATACACACATACACGCATGCAAACATACAAACACAAGAATACACACATACATACATACATGCATACATACATGCATGCATACATACAAACATACATACATACATACATACATACATGCATAAATACACACACATACACACATACACACATGCAAACATACAAACACAAGAATACACACATACATAATACACACATACACAAACACACACACACATACGTAAATGCATGCATACATACAAACATACATACATACATGCATACACACACACATACATACATTCATACATACATGCATGCATACACACATGCATACATACACATACATAATACACACATACACAAACACATACATACATACATACATACATGCATGCATACATACAAACATACATACGTACATACATACACACACACAAATACACACATGCAAACATACAAACACACACAAACACACATACATAATACACACATACACACACACACACCCACACAAATACACACATACACAAACACACACACATACAAACATACATACATGCATGCATAAATACAAACATACATACGTACATACATACACACACACAAAAACACACATGCAAACATACAAACACACACAAACACACATACATAATACACACATACACACACACACACCCACACAAATACACACACACACATACATACATACATACATGCATGCAAACATGCATGCATACATACAAACATACATACGTACACACATACATACATGCATACACACACACATACACACATACATAATACACACATACACACGTGCAAACATACAAACACACGAATACACACATACATAATACACACATACACAAACACACACACACACATACATACATGCATGCATACATACATACATACACACATACATAATACACACATGCATACATACATACATACATGCATGCATACATACAAACATACATACGTACCTAACCTAACCTAACCTAACCTAACCTTACCTAACCTAACCTAACCTAACCTAACCTAACCTAACCGAACCTAACCTAACCTAACCTAACCTAACCTAACCTAACCTAACCTATTCACAAACACACACACATACATACATGCATGCATACATACATACATACATACATGCATGCATACATACAAACACACAAATACACACATGCATACATACACACACACATACACACATACATAATACACACATACACACATGCAAACATACAAACACACGAATACACACATACATAATACACACATACACAAACACACACACATACATACATGCATGCATACAAACATACATACATACGTACATACATACATACATACATACATGCATACACATACACAAAAACACACATATATAATACACACATACACGCATGCAAACATACAAACACAAGAATACACACATACATACATACATGCATACATACATGCATGCATACATACAAACATACATACGTACATACATACATACATGCATAAACACACACACATACACACATACACACATGCAAACATACAAACACAAGAATACACACATACATAATACACACATACACAAACACAAACACACATAAGTAAATGCATGCATACATACAAACATACATACATACATGCATACACACACACACATACATACATACATACATACATACATGCATGCAAAAACACATGCATACATACACATACATAATACACACATACACAAACACATACATACATACATACATACATGCATGCATACATACAAACATACATACGTACATACATACAAACACACAAATACACACATGCAAACATACAAACACACACAAACACACATACATAATACACACATACACACACACACACCCACACAAATACACACATACACAAACACACACACATACATACATACATACATGCATGCATACATACAAACATACATACGTACATAC
>NW_027518449.1:821792-824292 GCF_051622035.1 Arctopsyche grandis | reverse complement strand
ACACATACATAATACACACATACACAAACACATACATACATACATACATACATGCATGCATACATACAAACATACATACACACACACAAATACACACATGCAAACATACAAACACACACAAACACACATACATAATACACACATACACACACACACACCCACACAAATACACACATACACAAACACACACACATACAAACATACATACATGCATGCATAAATACAAACATACATACGTACATACATACACACACACAAATACACACATGCAAACATACAAACACACACAAACACACATACATAATACACACATACACACACACACACCCACACAAATACACACACACACATACATACATACATACATGCATGCAAACATGCATGCATACATACAAACATACATACGTACACACATACATACATGCATACACACACACACATACACACATACATAATACACACATACACACGTGCAAACATACAAACACACGAATACACACATACATAATACACACATACACAAACACACACACACACATACATACATGCATGCATACATACATACATACACACATACATAATACACACATGCATACATACATACATACATGCATGCATACATACAAACATACATACGTACCTAACCTAACCTAACCTAACCTAACCTTACCTAACCTAACCTAACCTAACCTAACCTAACCTAACCGAACCTAACCTAACCTAACCTAACCTAACCTAACCTAACCTAACCTAACCTAACCTAACCTAACCTATACACAAACACACACACATACATACATGCATGCATACATACATACATACATACATGCATGCATACATACAAACACACAAATACACACATGCATACATACACACACACATACACACATACATAATACACACATACACAAACACACACACACATACGTAAATGCATGCATACATACAAACATACATACATACATGCATACACACACACACATACATACATACATACATACATGCATGCATGCATACACACGTGCATACAGACAAATACATAATACACACATACACAAACACATACATACATACATACATACATGCATGCATACATACAAACATACATACGTACATACATACACACACACAAATACACACATGCAAACATACAAACACACACAAACACACATACATAATACACACATACACACACACACACCCACACAAATACACACATACACAAACACACACACACATACATACATACATACATGCATGCATACATACAAACATACATACGTACATACATACACACAAACAAATACACACACACAAACACACATACATAATACACACATACACACACACACACACACCTACACAAGTACACACATACACAAACACACACACATACATACATACATACATGCATGCAAACATGCATGCATACATACAAACATACATACGTACACACATACATACATGCATACACACACACACATACACACATAAATAATACACACATACACACGTGCAAACATACAAACACACGAATACACACATACATAATACATACATACACAAACACACACACACACATACAAACATGCATGCATACATACATACATACACACATACATAATACACACATGCATACCTACATACATACATGCATGCATACATACAAACATACATACGTACCTAACCTAACCTAACCTAACCTAACCTTACCTAACCTTACCTAACCTAACCTAACCTAACCTAACCGAACCGAACCTAACCTAACCTAACCTAACCTAACCTAACCTAACCTAACCTAACCTAACCTAACCTAACCTAACCTAACCTAACCTAACCTTACCTAACCTATACACAAACACACACACATACATACATGCATGCATACATACATACATACATACATGCATACACATACACACATACACACATACATAATACACACATATACAAATGCATACATACACACACACAAATACACACATACATAATACACACATACACGAACACTCACAGATACATACATACTTACATACATACATACATGCATACACACACACACATACACACATACATAATACACACATACACACATGCAAACAAACAAACACACGATCACACACATACATAATACACACATACACAAACACACACACATACATACATGCATGCATACATACATACATACATACATGCATGCATACACACGTGCATACATACACACACACAAATACACACATACATAATACACACATACACAAACACACACAGATACATACATACTTACATACACACATACATGCATACACACACACACATACACACATACATAATACACACATACACACATGCAAACAAACAAACACACGAATACACACATACATAATACACACATACACAAACACACACACATACATACATGCATGCATACATACATACATACACACATACATCATACACACATGCATACATACATACATACATGCATGCATACATACAA
>NW_027518449.1:814292-816792 GCF_051622035.1 Arctopsyche grandis | reverse complement strand
ATACATGCATGCATACATACAAACACACAAATACACACATGCATACATACACACACACATACACACATACATAATACACACATACACACATGCAAACATACAAACACACGAATACACACATACATAATACACACATACACAAACACACACACAAACATACATGCATGCATACAAACATACATACATACGTACATACATACATACATACATACATGCATACACATACACACATACACACATACACACATACATAATACACACATACACGCATGCAAACATACAAACACAAGAATACACACATACATACATACATGCATACATACATGCATGCATACATACAAACATACATACGTACATACATACATACATGCATAAACACACACACATACACACATACACACATGCAAACATACAAACACAAGAATACACACATACATAATACACACATACACAAACACACACACACATACGTAAATGCATGCATACATACAAACATACATACATACATGCATACACACACACACATACATACATACATACATACATGCATGCAAACACACATGCATACATACACATACATAATACACACATACACAAACACATACATACATACATACATACATGCATGCATACATACAAACATACATACACACACACAAATACACACATGCAAACATACAAACACACACAAACACACATACATAATACACACATACACACACACACACCCACACAAATACACACATACACAAACACACACACATACAAACATACATACATGCATGCATAAATACAAACATACATACGTACATACATACACACACACAAATACACACATGCAAACATACAAACACACACAAACACACATACATAATACACACATACACACACACACACCCACACAAATACACACACACACATACATACATACATACATGCATGCAAACATGCATGCATACATACAAACATACATACGTACACACATACATACATGCATACACACACACACATACACACATACATAATACACACATACACACGTGCAAACATACAAACACACGAATACACACATACATAATACACACATACACAAACACACACACACACATACATACATGCATGCATAAATACATACATACACACATACATAATACACACATGCATACATACATACATACATGCATGCATACATACAAACATACATACGTACCTAACCTAACCTAACCTAACCTAACCTTACCTAACCTAACCTAACCTAACCTAACCTAACCGAACCTAACCTAACCTAACCTAACCTAACCTAACCTAACCTAACCTAACCTAACCTAACCTATACACAAACACACACACATACATACATGCATGCATACATACATACATACATACATGCATGCATACATACAAACACACAAATACACACATGCATACATACACACACACATACACACATACATAATACACACATACACAAACACACACACACATACGTAAATGCATGCATACATACAAACATACATACATACATGCATACACACACACACATACATACATACATACATACATGCATGCATGCATACACACATGCATACATACACATACATAATACACACATACACAAACACATACATACATACATACATACATGCATGCATACATACAAACATACATACGTACATACATACACACACACAAATACACACATGCAAACATACAAACACACACAAACACACATACATAATACACACATACACACACACACACCCACACAAATACACACATACACAAACACACACACACATACATACATACATACATGCATGCATACATACAAACATACATACGTACATACATACACACAAACAAATACACACATGCAAACATACAAACACACACAAACACACATACATAATACACACATACACACACACACACACCTACACAAGTACACACATACACAAACACACACACATACATACATACATACATGCATGCAAACATGCATGCATACATACAAACATACATACGTACACACATACATACATGCATACACACACACACATACACACATAAATAATACACACATACACACGTGCAAACATACAAACACACGAATACACACATACATAATACATACATACACAAACACACACACACACATACAAACATGCATGCATACATACATACATACACACATACATAATACACACATGCATACATACATACATACATGCATGCATACATACAAACATACATACGTACCTAACCTAACCTAACCTAACCTAACCTTACCTAACCTTACCTAACCTAACCTAACCTAACCTAACCGAACCGAACCTAACCTAACCTAACCTAACCTAACCTAACCTAACCTAACCTAACCTAACCTAACCTAACCTAACCTAACCTAACCTATACACAAACACACACACATACATACATGCATGCATACATACATACATACATACATGCATACACATACACACATACACACATAAATAAT
>NW_027518449.1:799292-811792 GCF_051622035.1 Arctopsyche grandis | reverse complement strand
ATACATACATACATGCATACATACATGCATGCATACATACAAACATACATACATACATACATACATACATGCATAAATACACACACATACACACATACACACATGCAAACATACAAACACAAGAATACACACATACATAATACACACATACACAAACACACACACATACGTAAATGCATGCATACATACAAACATACATACATACATGCATACACACACACATACATACATACATACATACATACATGCATGCATACACACATGCATACATACACATACATAATACACACATACACAAACACATACATACATACATACATACATGCATGCATACATACAAACATACATACGTACAAACATACATACACACAAATACACACATGCAAACATACAAACACACACAAACACACATACATAATACACACATACACACACACACCCACACAAATACACACATACACAAACACACACACATACATACATACATACATGCATGCATACATACAAACATACATACGTACATACATACACACACAAATACACACATGCAAACATACAAACACACACAAACACACATACATAATACACACATACACACACACACACCCACACAAATACACACACACACATACATACATACATACATGCATGCAAACATGCATGCATACATACAAACATACATACGTACACACATACATACATGCATACACACACACACATACACACATACATAATACACACATACACACGTGCAAACATACAAACACACGAATACACACATACATAATACACACATACACAAACACACACACACATACATACATGCATGCATACATACATACATACACACATACATAATACACACATGCATACATACATACGTACATGCATGCATACATACAAACATACATACGTACCTAACCTAACCTAACCTAACCTAACCTTACCTAACCTAACCTAACCTAACCTAACCTAACCTAACCGAACCTAACCTAACCTAACCTAACCTAACCTAACCTAACCTAACCTATACACAAACACACACACATACATACATGCATGCATACATACATACATACATACATGCATGCATACATACAAACACACAAATACACACATGCATACATACACACACACATACACACATACATAATACACACATACACACATGCAAACATACAAACACACGAATACACACATACATAATACACACATACACAAACACACACACAAACATACATGCATGCATACAAACATACATACATACGTACATACATACATACATACATACATGCATACACATACACACATACACACATACACACATACATAATACACACATACACGCATGCAAACATACAAACACAAGAATACACACATACATACATACATGCATACATACATGCATGCATACATACAAACATACATACGTACATACATACATACATGCATAAACACACACACATACACACATACACACATGCAAACATACAAACACAAGAATACACACATACATAATACACACATACACAAACACACACACACATACGTAAATGCATGCATACATACAAACATACATACATACATGCATACACACACACACATACATACATACATACATACATGCATGCAAACACACATGCATACATACACATACATAATACACACATACACAAACACATACATACATACATACATACATGCATGCATACATACAAACATACATACACACACACAAATACACACATGCAAACATACAAACACACACAAACACACATACATAATACACACATACACACACACACACCCACACAAATACACACATACACAAACACACACACATACAAACATACATACATGCATGCATAAATACAAACATACATACGTACATACATACACACACACAAATACACACATGCAAACATACAAACACACACAAACACACATACATAATACACACATACACACACACACACCCACACAAATACACACACACACATACATACATACATACATGCATGCAAACATGCATGCATACATACAAACATACATACGTACACACATACATACATGCATACACACACACACATACACACATACATAATACACACATACACACGTGCAAACATACAAACACACGAATACACACATACATAATACACACATACACAAACACACACACACACATACATACATGCATGCATACATACATACATACACACATACATAATACACACATGCATACATACATACATACATGCATGCATACATACAAACATACATACGTACCTAACCTAACCTAACCTAACCTAACCTTACCTAACCTAACCTAACCTAACCTAACCTAACCGAACCTAACCTAACCTAACCTAACCTAACCTAACCTAACCTAACCTAACCTAACCTAACCTATACACAAACACACACACATACATACATGCATGCATACATACATACATACATACATGCATGCATACATACAAACACACAAATACACACATGCATACATACACACACACATACACACATACATAATACACACATACACAAACACACACACACATACGTAAATGCATGCATACATACAAACATACATACATACATGCATACACACACACACATACATACATACATACATACATGCATGCATGCATACACACATGCATACATACACATACATAATACACACATACACAAACACATACATACATACATACATACATGCATGCATACATACAAACATACATACGTACATACATACACACACACAAATACACACATGCAAACATACAAACACACACAAACACACATACATAATACACACATACACACACACACACCCACACAAATACACACATACACAAACACACACACACATACATACATACATACATGCATGCATACATACAAACATACATACGTACATACATACACACAAACAAATACACACATGCAAACATACAAACACACACAAACACACATACATAATACACACATACACACACACACACACCTACACAAGTACACACATACACAAACACACACACATACATACATACATACATGCATGCAAACATGCATGCATACATACAAACATACATACGTACACACATACATACATGCATACACACACACACATACACACATAAATAATACACACATACACACGTGCAAACATACAAACACACGAATACACACATACATAATACATACATACACAAACACACACACACACATACAAACATGCATGCATACATACATACATACACACATACATAATACACACATGCATACATACATACATACATGCATGCATACATACAAACATACATACGTACCTAACCTAACCTAACCTAACCTAACCTTACCTAACCTTACCTAACCTAACCTAACCTAACCTAACCGAACCGAACCTAACCTAACCTAACCTAACCTAACCTAACCTAACCTAACCTAACCTAACCTAACCTAACCTAACCTAACCTAACCTATACACAAACACACACACATACATACATGCATGCATACATACATACATACATACATGCATACACATACACACATACACACATAAATAATACACACATATACAAATGCATACATACACACACACAAATACACACATACATAATACACACATACACGAACACTCACAGATACATACATACTTACATACATACATACATGCATACACACACACACATACACACATACATAATACACACATACACACATGCAAACAAACAAACACACGAATACACACATACATAATACACACATACACAAACACACACACATACATACATGCATGCATACATACATACATACATACATGCATGCATACACACGTGCATACATACACACACACAAATACACACATACATAATACACACATACACAAACACACACAGATTCATACATACTTACATACATACATACATGCATACACACACACACATACACACATACATAATACACACATACACACATGCAAACAAACAAACACACGAATACACACATACATAATACACACATACACAAACACACACACATACATACATGCATGCATACATACATACATACACACATACATCATACACACATGCATACATACATACATACATGCATGCATACATACAAACATACATACGTACCAAACCTAACCTAACCTAACCTAACCTAACCTAACCTAACCTTACCTAACCTAACCTAACCTAACCTAACCTAACCTATACACAAACACACACACATACATACATGCATGCATACATACATACATACATAGTTGCATGCATACATACAAACACACAAATACACACATGCATACATACACACACACATACACACATACATAATACACACATACACACATGCAAACATACAAACACACGAATACACACATACATAATACACACATACACAAACACACACACATACATACATGCATGCATACAAACATACATACATACGTACATACATACATACATACATACATGCATACACATACACACATACACACATACACACATACATAATACACACATACACACATGCAAACATACAAACACAAGAATACACACATACATAATACACACATACACAAACACACACACACATACGTAAATGCATGCATACATACAAACATACATACATACATGCATACACACACACACATACATACATACATACATACATACATGCATACACACATGCATACATACACATACATAATACACACATACACAAACACATACATACATACATACATACATGCATGCATACATACAAACATACATACGTACATACATACACACACACAAATACACACATGCAACATACAAACACACACAAACACACATACATAATACACACATACACACACACACACCCACACAAATACACACATACACAAACACACACACATACAAACATACATACATGCATGCATAAATACAAACATACATACGTACATACATACACACACACAAATACACACATGCAAACATACAAACACACACAAACACACATACATAATACACACATACACACACACACACCCACACAAATACACACACACACATACATACATACATACATGCATGCAAACATGCATGCATACATACAAACATACATACGTACACACATACATACATGCATACACACACACACATACACACATACATAATACACACATACACACGTGCAAACATACAAACACACGAATACACACATACATAATACACACATACACAAACACACACACACACATACATACATGCATGCATACATACATACATACACACATACATAATACACACATGCATACATACATACATACATGCATGCATACATACAAACATACATACGTACCTAACCTAACCTAACCTAACCTAACCTTACCTAACCTAACCTAACCTAACCTAACCTAACCTAACCGAACCTAACCTAACCTAACCTAACCTAACCTAACCTAACCTAACCTATACACAAACACACACACATACATACATGCATGCATACATACATACATACATACATGCATGCATACATACAAACACACAAATACACACATGCATACATACACACACACATACACACATACATAATACACACATACACACATGCAAACATACAAACACACGAATACACACATACATAATACACACATACACAAACACACACACATACATACATGCATGCATACAAACATACATACATACGTACATACATACATACATACATACATGCATACACATACACAAATACACACATATATAATACACACATACACGCATGCGAACATACAAACACAAGAATACACACATACATACATACATGCATACATACATGCATGCATACATACAAACATACATACGTACATACATACAAACACACAAATACACACATGCAAACATACAAACACACACAAACACACATACATAATACACACATACACACACACACACACCCACACAAATACACACATACACAAACACACACACATACATACATACATACATGCATGCATACATACAAACATACATACGTACATACATACACACACACAAATACACACATGCAAACATACAAACACACACAAACACACATACATAATACACACATACACACACACACCCACACAAATACACACATACACAAACACACACACATACATACATACATACATGCATGCAAACATGCATGCATACATACAAACATACATACGTACACACATACATACATGCATACACACACACACATACACACATACATAATACACACATACACACGTGCAAACATACAAACACAAGAATACACACATACATAATACACACATACACAAACACACACACACACATACATACATGCATGCATACATACAAACATACACACATACATAATACACACATGCATACATACATACATACACACATGCATACATACACACACACACATACACACATATATAATACACACATACACACATGCAAACATACAAACACACGAATACACACATACATAATACACACATACACAAACACACACACATACATACATGCATGCATACAAACATACATACATACGTACATACATACACACACACAAATACACACATGCAAACATACAAACACACACAAACACACATACATAATACACACATACACACACACACCCACACAAATACACACATACACAAACACACACACATACATACATACATACATGCATGCAAACATGCATGCATACATACAAACATACATAAGTACACACATACATACATGCATACACACACACATACACACATACATAATACACACATACACACGTGCAAACATACAAACACACGAATACACACATACATAATACACACATACACAAACACACACACACATACATACATGCATGCATACATACAAACATACACACATACATAATACACACATGCATACATACATACATACACACATGCATACATACACACACACACATACACACAAATATAATACACACATACACACATGCAAACATACAAACACACGAATACACACATACATAATACACACATACACAAACACACACACATACATACATGCATGCATACAAACATACATACATACGTACATACATACACACACACAAATACACACATACATAATACACACATACACAAACACACACAGATTCATACATACTTACATACATACATACATGCATACACACACACACATACACACATACATAATACACACATACACACATGCAAACAAACAAACACACGAATACACACATACATAATACACACATACACAAACACACACACATACATACATGCATGCATACATACATACATACACACATACATCATACACACATGCATACATACATACATACATGCATGCATACATACAAACATACATACGTACCAAACCTAACCTAACCTAACCTAACCTAACCTAACCTAACCTTACCTAACCTAACCTAACCTAACCTAACCTAACCTATACACAAACACACACACATACATACATGCATGCATACATACATACATACATAGTTGCATGCATACATACAAACACACAAATACACACATGCATACATACACACACACATACACACATACATAATACACACATACACACATGCAAACATACAAACACACGAATACACACATACATAATACACACATACACAAACACACACACATACATACATGCATGCAAAAACATACATACATACGTACATACATACATACATACATACATGCATACACATACACACATACACACATACACACATACATAATACACACATACACACATGCAAACATACAAACACAAGAATACACACATACATAATACACACATACACAAACACACACACACATACGTAAATGCATGCATACATACAAACATACATACATACATGCATACACACACACACATACATACATACATACATACATACATGCATACACACATGCATACATACACATACATAATACACACATACACAAACACATACATACATACATACATACATGCATGCATACATACAAACATACATACGTACATACATACACACACACAAATACACACATGCAACATACAAACACACACAAACACACATACATAATACACACATACACACACACACACCCACACAAATACACACATACACAAACACACACACATACAAACATACATACATGCATGCATAAATACAAACATACATACGTACATACATACACACACACAAATACACACATGCAAACATACAAACACACACAAACACACATACATAATACACACATACACACACACACACCCACACAAATACACACACACACATACATACATACATACATGCATGCAAACATGCATGCATACATACAAACATACATACGTACACACATACATACATGCATACACACACACACATACACACATACATAATACACACATACACACGTGCAAACATACAAACACACGAATACACACATACATAATACACACATACACAAACACACACACACACATACATACATGCATGCATACATACATACATACACACATACATAATACACACATGCATACATACATACATACATGCATGCATACATACAAACATACATACGTACCTAACCTAACCTAACCTAACCTAACCTTACCTAACCTAACCTAACCTAACCTAACCTAACCTAACCGAACCTAACCTAACCTAACCTAACCTAACCTAACCTAACCTAACCTATACACAAACACACACACATACATACATGCATGCATACATACATACATACATACATGCATGCATACATACAAACACACAAATACACACATGCATACATACACACACACATACACACATACATAATACACACATACACACATGCAAACATACAAACACACGAATACACACATACATAATACACACATACACAAACACACACACATACATACATGCATGCATACAAACATACATACATACGTACATACATACATACATACATACATGCATACACATACACAAATACACACATATATAATACACACATACACGCATGCGAACATACAAACACAAGAATACACACATACATACATACATGCATACATACATGCATGCATACATACAAACATACATACGTACATACATACAAACACACAAATACACACATGCAAACATACAAACACACACAAACACACATACATAATACACACATACACACACACACACACCCACACAAATACACACATACACAAACACACACACATACATACATACATACATGCATGCATACATACAAACATACATACGTACATACATACACACACACAAATACACACATGCAAACATACAAACACACACAAACACACATACATAATACACACATACACACACACACCCACACAAATACACACATACACAAACACACACACATACATACATACATACATGCATGCAAACATGCATGCATACATACAAACATACATACGTACACACATACATACATGCATACACACACACACATACACACATACATAATACACACATACACACGTGCAAACATACAAACACAAGAATACACACATACATAATACACACATACACAAACACACACACACACATACATACATGCATGCATACATACAAACATACACACATACATAATACACACATGCATACATACATACATACACACATGCATACATACACACACACACATACACACATATATAATACACACATACACACATGCAAACATACAAACACACGAATACACACATACATAATACACACATACACAAACACACACACATACATACATGCATGCATACAAACATACATACATACGTACATACATACACACACACAAATACACACATGCAAACATACAAACACACACAAACACACATACATAATACACACATACACACACACACCCACACAAATACACACATACACAAACACACACACATACATACATACATACATGCATGCAAACATGCATGCATACATACAAACATACATAAGTACACACATACATACATGCATACACACACACATACACACATACATAATACACACATACACACGTGCAAACATACAAACACACGAATACACACATACATAATACACACATACACAAACACACACACACATACATACATGCATGCATACATACAAACATACACACATACATAATACACACATGCATACATACATACATACACACATGCATACATACACACACACACATACACACAAATATAATACACACATACACACATGCAAACATACAAACACACGAATACACACATACATAATACACACATACACAAACACACACACATACATACATGCATGCATACAAACATACATACATACGTACATACATACACACACACAAATACACACATGCAAACATACAAACACACACAAACACACATACATAATACACACATACACACACACACCCACACAAATACACACATACACAAACACACACACATACATACATACATACATGCATGCAAACATGCATGCATACATACAAACATACATACGTACACACATACATACATGCATACACACACACACATAAACACATACATAATACACACATACACACGTGCAAACATACAAACACACGAATACACACATACATAATACACACATACACAAACACACACACACACATACATACATGCATGCATACATACAAACATACACACATACATAATACACACATGCATACATACATACATACACACATGCATACATACACACACACACATACACACATATATAATACACACATACACACATGCAAACATACAAACACACGAATACACACATACATAATACACACATACACAAACGCACACACATACATACATGCATGCATACAAACATACATACATACGTACATACATACACACACACAAATACACACATGCAAACATACAAACACACACAAACACACATACATAATACACACATACACACACACACCCACACAAATACACACATACACAAACACACACACATACATACATACATACATGCATGCAAACATGCATGCATACATACAAACATACATACGTACACACATACATACATGCATACACACACACACATACACACATACATAATACACACATACACACGTGCAAACATACAAACACACGAATACACACATACATAATACACACATACACAAACACACACACACACATACATACATGCATGCATACATACAAACATACACACATACATAATACACACATGCATACATACATACAAACACACATGCATACATACACACACACACATACACACATATATAATACACACATACACACATGCAAACATACAAACACACGAATACACACATACATAATACACACATACACAAACACACACACATACATACATGCATGCATACAAACATACATACATACGTACATACATACATACATACATACATGCATACACAAACACACATACACACATACATAATACACACATATACACATGCATACATACACACACACACAAACACACATAAACACATACATACATGCATGCATACAAACATACATACATACGTACATACATACAAACAAACATACATGCATGCATACATACAAACACACAAATACACACATGCATACATACACACACACACATACACACATACATAATACACACATACACACATGCAAACATACAAACACACGAATACACACATACATAATACACACATACACAAACACACACATATACATACATGCATGCATACAAACATACATACATACGTACACACATACATACATACATACATGCATACACAAACACACACACACACACATACATACATACATGCATACATACATGCATGCATACATACAAACATACATTCGTACATACATACAAACATGCATACACACACACACATACACACATGCAAAAATACAAACACAAGAATTTACACAAACATACATACATGCATACATACATGCATGCATACATACAAACATACATACGGACATACATACACACATGCATACACGCACACACATACACACATACACACATGCAAACATACAAACACAAGAATACACACATACATACATACATGCATACATACATGCATGCATACATACATACAAACATACATGCATACATACATACACACATACATAATACACACATGCATACATACACACACACAAACACACACAAATACATACATACATGCATGCATACATACATACATGCATGCATACAAACAAACATACATACATACATACATACATGCATACACATACACACATACACATATACATAATACACACATACACACATGCATACATACACACACAAATACACACATACATAATACACACATAAACAAACACACACACAAATACATACAAACATACATACGTACATACATACCTACATGCATAAACACACACACATACACACATACACAC
>NW_027518449.1:791792-794292 GCF_051622035.1 Arctopsyche grandis | reverse complement strand
CATACATGCATGCAAACATGCATGCATACATACAAACATACATACGTACACACATACATACATGCATACACACACACACATACACACATACATAATACACACATACACACGTGCAAACATACAAACACAAGAATACACACATACATAATACACACATACACAAACACACACACACACATACATACATGCATGCATACATACAAACATACACACATACATAATACACACATGCATACATACATACATACACACATGCATACATACACACACACACATACACACATATATAATACACACATACACACATGCAAACATACAAACACACGAATACACACATACATAATACACACATACACAAACACACACACATACATACATGCATGCATACAAACATACATACATACGTACATACATACACACACACAAATACACACATGCAAACATACAAACACACACAAACACACATACATAATACACACATACACACACACACCCACACAAATACACACATACACAAACACACACACATACATACATACATACATGCATGCAAACATGCATGCATACATACAAACATACATAAGTACACACATACATACATGCATACACACACACATACACACATACATAATACACACATACACACGTGCAAACATACAAACACACGAATACACACATACATAATACACACATACACAAACACACACACACATACATACATGCATGCATACATACAAACATACACACATACATAATACACACATGCATACATACATACATACACACATGCATACATACACACACACACATACACACAAATATAATACACACATACACACATGCAAACATACAAACACACGAATACACACATACATAATACACACATACACAAACACACACACATACATACATGCATGCATACAAACATACATACATACGTACATACATACACACACACAAATACACACATGCAAACATACAAACACACACAAACACACATACATAATACACACATACACACACACACCCACACAAATACACACATACACAAACACACACACATACATACATACATACATGCATGCAAACATGCATGCATACATACAAACATACATACGTACACACATACATACATGCATACACACACACACATAAACACATACATAATACACACATACACACGTGCAAACATACAAACACACGAATACACACATACATAATACACACATACACAAACACACACACACACATACATACATGCATGCATACATACAAACATACACACATACATAATACACACATGCATACATACATACATACACACATGCATACATACACACACACACATACACACATATATAATACACACATACACACATGCAAACATACAAACACACGAATACACACATACATAATACACACATACACAAACGCACACACATACATACATGCATGCATACAAACATACATACATACGTACATACATACACACACACAAATACACACATGCAAACATACAAACACACACAAACACACATACATAATACACACATACACACACACACCCACACAAATACACACATACACAAACACACACACATACATACATACATACATGCATGCAAACATGCATGCATACATACAAACATACATACGTACACACATACATACATGCATACACACACACACATACACACATACATAATACACACATACACACGTGCAAACATACAAACACACGAATACACACATACATAATACACACATACACAAACACACACACACACATACATACATGCATGCATACATACAAACATACACACATACATAATACACACATGCATACATACATACAAACACACATGCATACATACACACACACACATACACACATATATAATACACACATACACACATGCAAACATACAAACACACGAATACACACATACATAATACACACATACACAAACACACACACATACATACATGCATGCATACAAACATACATACATACGTACATACATACATACATACATACATGCATACACAAACACACATACACACATACATAATACACACATATACACATGCATACATACACACACACACAAACACACATAAACACATACATACATGCATGCATACAAACATACATACATACGTACATACATACAAACAAACATACATGCATGCATACATACAAACACACAAATACACACATGCATACATACACACACACACATACACACATACATAATACACACATACACACATGCAAACATACAAACACACGAATACACACATACATAATACACACATACACAAACACACACATATACATACATGCATGCATACAAACATACATACATACGTACACACATACATACATACATACATGCATACACAAACACACACACACACACATACATACATACATGCATACATACATGCATGCATACATACAAACATACATTCGTACATACATACAAACATGCATACA
>NW_027518449.1:776792-779292 GCF_051622035.1 Arctopsyche grandis | reverse complement strand
GCATACACACACACACATACATACATACATACATACATGCATGCAAACACACATGCATACATACACATACATAATACACACATACACAAACACATACATACATACATACATACATGCATGCATACATACAAACATACATACACACACACAAATACACACATGCAAACATACAAACACACACAAACACACATACATAATACACACATACACACACACACACCCACACAAATACACACATACACAAACACACACACATACAAACATACATACATGCATGCATAAATACAAACATACATACGTACATACATACACACACACAAATACACACATGCAAACATACAAACACACACAAACACACATACATAATACACACATACACACACACACACCCACACAAATACACACACACACATACATACATACATACATGCATGCAAACATGCATGCATACATACAAACATACATACGTACACACATACATACATGCATACACACACACACATACACACATACATAATACACACATACACACGTGCAAACATACAAACACACGAATACACACATACATAATACACACATACACAAACACACACACACACATACATACATGCATGCATACATACATACATACACACATACATAATACACACATGCATACATACATACATACATGCATGCATACATACAAACATACATACGTACCTAACCTAACCTAACCTAACCTAACCTTACCTAACCTAACCTAACCTAACCTAACCTAACCTAACCTAACCGAACCTAACCTAACCTAACCTAACCTAACCTAACCTAACCTAACCTAACCTAACCTAACCTATACACAAACACACACACATACATACATGCATGCATACATACATACATACATACATGCATGCATACATACAAACACACAAATACACACATGCATACATACACACACACATACACACATAATAAATACACACATACACAAACACACACACACATACGTAAATGCATGCATACATACAAACATACATACATACATGCATACACACACACACATACATACATACATACATACATGCATGCATGCATACACACATGCATACATACACATACATAATACACACATACACAAACACATACATACATACATACATACATGCATGCATACATACAAACATACATACGTACATACATACACACACACAAATACACACATGCAAACATACAAACACACACAAACACACATACATAATACACACATACACACACACACACCCACACAAATACACACATACACAAACACACACACACATACATACATACATACATGCATGCATACATACAAACATACATACGTACATACATACACACAAACAAATACACACATGCAAACATACAAACACACACAAACACACATACATAATACACACATACACACACACACACACCTACACAAGTACACACATACACAAACACACACACATACATACATACATACATGCATGCAAACATGCATGCATACATACAAACATACATACGTACACACATACATACATGCATACACACACACACATACACACATAAATAATACACACATACACACGTGCAAACATACAAACACACGAATACACACATACATAATACATACATACACAAACACACACACACACATACAAACATGCATGCATACATACATACATACACACATACATAATACACACATGCATACATACATACATACATGCATGCATACATACAAACATACATACGTACCTAACCTAACCTAACCTAACCTAACCTTACCTAACCTTACCTAACCTAACCTAACCTAACCTAACCGAACCGAACCTAACCTAACCTAACCTAACCTAACCTAACCTAACCTAACCTAACCTAACCTAACCTAACCTAACCTAACCTAACCTAACCTAACCTTACCTAACCTATACACAAACACACACACATACATACATGCATGCATACATACATACATACATACATGCATACACATACACACATACACACATACATAATACACACATATACAAATGCATACATACACACACACAAATACACACATACATAATACACACATACACGAACACTCACAGATACATACATACTTACATACATACATACATGCATACACACACACACATACACACATACATAATACACACATACACACATGCAAACAAACAAACACACGAATACACACATACATAATACACACATACACAAACACACACACATACATACATGCATGCATACATACATACATACATACATGCATGCATACACACGTGCATACATACACACACACAAATACACACATACATAATACACACATACACAAACACACACAGATACATACATACTTACATACATACATACATGCATACACACACACACATACACACATACATAATACACACATACACACATGCAAACAAACAAACACACGAATACACACATACATAATACACACATACACAAACACACACACATACAT
>NW_027518449.1:759292-769292 GCF_051622035.1 Arctopsyche grandis | reverse complement strand
CACAAGAATACACACATACATACATACATGCATACATACATGCATGCATACATACAAACATACATACATACATACATACATACATGCATAAATACACACACATACACACATACACACATGCAAACATACAAACACAAGAATACACACATACATAATACACACATACACAAACACACACACACATACGTAAATGCATGCATACATACAAACATACATACATACATGCATACACACACACACATACATACATACATACATACATACATGCATGCATACACACATGCATACATACACATACATAATACACACATACACAAACACATACATACATACATACATACATGCATGCATACATACAAACATACATACGTACAAACATACATACACACAAATACACACATGCAAACATACAAACACTTACAAACACACATACATAATACACACATACACACACACACCCACACAAATACACACATACACAAACACACACACATACATACATACATACATGCATGCATACATACAAACATACATACGTACATACATACACACACAAATACACACATGCAAACATACAAACACACACAAACACACATACATAATACACACATACACACACACACACCCACACAAATACACACACACACATACATACATACATACATGCATGCAAACATGCATGCATACATACAAACATACATACGTACACACATACATACATGCATACACACACACACATACACACATACATAATACACACATACACACGTGCAAACATACAAACACACGAATACACACATACATAATACACACATACACAAACACACACACACATACATACATGCATGCATACATACATACATACACACATACATAATACACACATGCATACATACATACGTACATGCATGCATACATACAAACATACATACGTACCTAACCTAACCTAACCTAACCTAACCTTACCTAACCTAACCTAACCTAACCTAACCTAACCTAACCGAACCTAACCTAACCTAACCTAACCTAACCTAACCTAACCTAACCTATACACAAACACACACATACATACATGCATGCATACATACATACATACATACATGCATGCATACATACAAACACACAAATACACACATGCATACATACACACACACATACACACATACATAATAAACACATACACACATGCAAACATACAAACACACGAATACACACATACATAATACACACATACACAAACACACACACATACATACATGCATGCATACAAACATACATACATACGTACATACATACATACATACATACATGCATACACATACACACATACACACATACACACATACATAATACACACATACACGCATGCAAACATACAAACACAAGAATACACACATACATACATACATGCATACATACATGCATGCATACATACAAACATACATACGTACATACATACATACATGCATAAACACACACACATACACACATACACACATGCAAACATACAAACACAAGAATACACACATACATAATACACACATACACAAACACACACACACATACGTAAATGCATGCATACATACAAACATACATACATACATGCATACACACACACACATACATACATACATACATACATGCATGCAAACACACATGCATACATACACATACATAATACACACATACACAAACACATACATACATACATACATACATGCATGCATACATACAAACATACATACGTACATACATACACACACACAAATACACACATGCAAACATACAAACACACACAAACACACATACATAATACACACATACACACACACACACCCACACAAATACACACATACACAAACACACACACATACAAACATACATACATGCATGCATAAATACAAACATACATACGTACATACATACACACACACAAATACACACATGCAAACATACAAACACACACAAACACACATACATAATACACACATACACACACACACACACCCACACAAATACACACACACACATACATACATACATACATGCATGCAAACATGCATGCATACATACAAACATACATACGTACACACATACATACATGCATACACACACACACATACACACATACATAATACACACATACACACGTGCAAACATACAAACACACGAATACACACATACATAATACACACATACACAAACACACACACACACATACATACATGCATGCATACATACATACATACACACATACATAATACACACATGCATACATACATACATACATGCATGCATACATACAAACATACATACGTACCTAACCTAACCTAACCTAACCTAACCTTACCTAACCTAACCTAACCTAACCTAACCTAACCTAACCGAACCTAACCTAACCTAACCTAACCTAACCTAACCTAACCTAACCTAACCTAACCTATACACAAACACACACACATACATACATGCATGCATACATACATACATACATACATGCATGCATACATACAAACACACAAATACACACATGCATACATACACACACACATACACACATACATAATACACACATACACAAACACACACACACATACGTAAATGCATGCATACATACAAACATACATACATACATGCATACACACACACACATACATACATACATACATACATGCATGCATGCATACACACATGCATACATACACATACATAATACACACATACACAAACACATACATACATACATACATACATGCATGCATACATACAAACATACATACGTACATACATACACACACACAAATACACACATGCAAACATACAAACACACACAAACACACATACATAATACACACATACACACACACACACCCACACAAATACACACATACACAAACACACACACACATACATACATACATACATGCATGCATACATACAAACATACATACGTACATACATACACACAAACAAATACACACATGCAAACATACAAACACACACAAACACACATACATAATACACACATACACACACACACACCTACACAAGTACACACATACACAAACACACACACATACATACATACATACATGCATGCAAACATGCATGCATACATACAAACATACATACGTACACACATACATACATGCATACACACACACACATACACACATAAATAATACACACATACACACGTGCAAACATACAAACACACGAATACACACATACATAATACATACATACACAAACACACACACACACATACAAACATGCATGCATACATACATACATACACACATACATAATACACACATGCATACATACATACATACATGCATGCATACATACAAACATACATACGTACCTAACCTAACCTAACCTAACCTAACCTTACCTAACCTTACCTAACCTAACCTAACCTAACCTAACCTAACCTAACCGAACCGAACCGAACCTAACCTAACCTAACCTAACCTAACCTAACCTAACCTAACCTAACCTAACCTAACCTAACCTAACCTAACCTAACCTATACACAAACACACACACATACATACATGCATGCATACATACATACATACATACATGCATACACATACACACATACACACATAAATAATACACACATATACAAATGCATACATACACACACACAAATACACACATACATAATACACACATACACGAACACTCACAGATACATACATACTTACATACATACATACATGCATACACACACACACATACACACATACATAATACACACATACACACATGCAAACAAACAAACACACGAATACACACATACATAATACACACATACACAAACACACACACATACATACATGCATGCATACATACATACATACATACATGCATGCATACACACGTGCATACATACACACACACAAATACACACATACATAATACACACATACACAAACACACACAGATACATACATACTTACATACATACATACATGCATACACACACACACATACACACATACATAATACACACATACACACATGCAAACAAACAAACACACGAATACACACATACATAATACACACATACACAAACACACACACATACATACATGCATGCATACATACATACATACACACATACATCATACACACATGCATACATACATACATACATGCATGCATACATACAAACATACATACGTACCAAACCTAACCTAACCTAACCTAACCTAACCTAACCTAACCTTACCTAACCTAACCTAACCTAACCTAACCTAACCTATACACAAACACACACACATACATACATGCATGCATACATACATACATACATACATGCATGCATACATACAAACACACAAATACACACATGCATACATACACACACACATACACACATACATAATACACACATACACACATGCAAACATACAAACACACGAATACACACATACATAATACACACATACACAAACACACACACATACATACATGCATGCATACAAACATACATACATACGTACATACATACATACATACATACATGCATACACATACACACATACACACATACACACATACATAATACACACATACACACATGCAAACATACAAACACAAGAATACACACATACATAATACACACATACACAAACACACACACACATACGTAAATGCATGCATACATACAAACATACATACATACATGCATACACACACACACATACATACATACATACATACATGCATGCATACACACATGCATACATACACATACATAATACACACATACACAAACACATACATACATACATACATACATGCATGCATACATACAAACATACATACGTACATACATACACACACACAAATACACACATGCAACATACAAACACACACAAACACACATACATAATACACACATACACACACACACACCCACACAAATACACACATACACAAACACACACACATACAAACATACATACATGCATGCATAAATACAAACATACATACGTACATACATACACACACACAAATACACACATGCAAACATACAAACACACACAAACACACATACATAATACACACATACACACACACACACCCACACAAATACACACACACACATACATACATACATACATGCATGCAAACATGCATGCATACATACAAACATACATACGTACACACATACATACATGCATACACACACACACATACACACATACATAATACACACATACACACGTGCAAACATACAAACACACGAATACACACATACATTATACACACATACACAAACACACACACACACATACATACATGCATGCATACATACATACATACACACATACATAATACACACATGCATACATACATACATACATGCATGCATACATACAAACATACATACGTACCTAACCTAACCTAACCTAACCTAACCTTACCTAACCTAACCTAACCTAACCTAACCTAACCTAACCGAACCTAACCTAACCTAACCTAACCTAACCTAACCTAACCTAACCTATACACAAACACACACACATACATACATGCATGCATACATACATACATACATACATGCATGCATACATACAAACACACAAATACACACATGCATACATACACACACACATACACACATACATAATACACACATACACACATGCAAACATACAAACACACGAATACACACATACATAATACACACATACACAAACACACACACATACATACATGCATGCATACAAACATACATACATACGTACATACATACATACATACATACATGCATACACATACACAAATACACACATATATAATACACACATACACGCATGCAAACATACAAACACAAGAATACACACATACATACATACATGCATACATACATGCATGCATACATACAAACATACATACGTACATACATACAAACACACAAATACACACATGCAAACATACAAACACACACAAACACACATACATAATACACACATACACACACACACACCCACACAAATACACACATACACAAACACACACACATACATACATACATACATGCATGCATACATACAAACATACATACGTACATACATACACACACACAAATACACACATGCAAACATACAAACACACACAAACACACATACATAATACACACATACACACACACACCCACACAAATACACACATACACAAACACACACACATACATACATACATACATGCATGCAAACATGCATGCATACATACAAACATACATACGTACACACATACATACATGCATACACACACACACATACACACATACATAATACACACATACACACGTGCAAACATACAAACACAAGAATACACACATACATAATACACACATACACAAACACACACACACACATACATACATGCATGCATACATACAAACATACACACATACATAATACACACATGCATACATACATACATACACACATGCATACATACACACACACACATACACACATATATAATACACACATACACACATGCAAACATACAAACACACGAATACACACATACATAATACACACATACACAAACACACACACATACATACATGCATGCATACAAACATACATACATACGTACATACATACACACACACAAATACACACATGCAAACATACAAACACACACAAACACACATACATAATACACACATACACACACACACCCACACAAATACACACATACACAAACACACACACATACATACATACATACATGCATGCAAACATGCATGCATACATACAAACATACATACGTACACACATACATACATGCATACACACACACATACACACATACATAATACACACATACACACGTGCAAACATACAAACACACGAATACACACATACATAATACACACATACACAAACACACACACACATACATACATGCATGCATACATACAAACATACACACATACATAATACACACATGCATACATACATACATACACACATGCATACATACACACACACACATACACACAAATATAATACACACATACACACATGCAAACATACAAACACACGAATACACACATACATAATACACACATACACAAACACACACACATACATACATGCATGCATACAAACATACATACATACGTACATACATACACACACACAAATACACACATGCAAACATACAAACACACACAAACACACATACATAATACACACATACACACACACACCCACACAAATACACACATACACAAACACACACACATACATACATACATACATGCATGCAAACATGCATGCATACATACAAACATACATACGTACACACATACATACATGCATACACACACACACATAAACACATACATAATACACACATACACACGTGCAAACATACAAACACACGAATACACACATACATAATACACACATACACAAACACACACACACACATACATACATGCATGCATACATACAAACATACACACATACATAATACACACATGCATACATACATACATACACACATGCATACATACACACACACACATACACACATATATAATACACACATACACACATGCAAACATACAAACACACGAATACACACATACATAATACACACATACACAAACACACACACAAACATACATGCATGCATACAAACATACATACATACGTACATACATACACACACACAAATACACACATGCAAACATACAAACACACACAAACACACATACATAATACACACATACACACACACACCCACACAAATACACACATACACAAACACACACACATACATACATACATACATGCATGCAAACATGCATGCATACATACAAACATACATACGTACACACATACATACATGCATACACACACACACATACACACATACATAATACACACATACACACGTGCAAACATACAAACACACGAATACACACATACATAATACACACATACACAAACACACACACACACATACATACATGCATGCATACATACAAACATACACACATACATAATACACACATGCATACATACATACAAACACACATGCATACATACACACACACACATACACACATATATAATACACACATACACACATGCAAACATACAAACACACGAATACACACATACATAATACACACATACACAAACACACACACATACATACATGCATGCATACAAACATACATACATACGTACATACATACACACACACAAATACACACATGCAAACATACAAACACACACAAACACACATACATAATACACACATACACACACACACCCACACAAATACACACATACACAAACACACACACATACATACATACATACATGCATGCAAACATGCATGCATACATACAAACATACATACGTACACACATACATACATGCATACACACACACACATACACACATACATAATACACACATACACACGTGCAAACATACAAACACACGAATACACACATACATAATACACACATACACAAACACACACACACATACATACATGCATGCATACATACATACATACACACATACATAATACACACATGCATACATACATACATACATGCATGCATACATACAAACATACATACGTACCTAACCTAACCTAACCTAACCTAACCTTACCTAACCTAACCTAACCTAACCTAACCTAACCTAACCGAACCTAACCTAACCTAACCTAACCTAACCTAACCTAACCTAACCTATACACAAACACACACAAATACACACATGCAAACATACAAACACACACAAACACACATATATAATACACACATACACACACACACCCACACAAATACACACATACACAAACACACACACATACATACATACATACATGCATGCATACATACAAACATACATACGTACATACATACACACACACAAATACACACATGCAAACATACAAACACACACAAACCCACATACATAATACACACATACATAATACACACATACACACACACACACCCACACAAATACACACACACACATACATACATACATACATGCATGCATACATACAAACATACATACGTACACACATACATACATGCATACACACACACACACATACACACATACATAATACACACATACACACGTGCAAACATACAAACACACGAATACACACATACATAATACACACATACACAAACACACACACACACATACATACATGCATGCATACATACATACATACACACATACATAATACACACATGCATACATACATACATACATGCATGCATACATACAAACATACATACGTACCTAACCTAACCTAACCTAACCTAACCTTACCTCACCTAACCTAACCTAACCTAACCTAACCTAACCGAACCTAACCTAACCTAACCTTACCTAACCTAACCTAACCTAACCTATACACAAACACACACACATACATACATGCATGCATACATACATACATACATACATACATGCATGCATACATACAAACACACAAATACACACATGCATACATACACACAAACATACACACATACATAATACACACATACACACATGCAAACATACAAACACACGAATACACACATACATCATACACACATACACAAACACACACACATACATACATGCATGCATACAAACATACATACATACGTACATACATACATACATACATACATGCATACACATACACACATACACACATACACACATACACACATACATAATACACACATACACGCATGCAAACATACAAACACAAGAATACACACATACATACATACATGCATACATACATGCATGCATACATACAAACATACATACGTACATACATACCTACATGCATAAACACACACACATACACACATACACACATGCAAACATACAAACACAAGAATACGCACATACATAATACACACATACACAAACACACACACACATACGTAAATGCATGCATTCATACAAAC
>NW_027518449.1:736792-739292 GCF_051622035.1 Arctopsyche grandis | reverse complement strand
ATATATAATACACACATACACACATGCAAACATACAAACACACGAATACACACATACATAATACACACATACACAAACACACACACATACATACATGCATGCATACAAACATACATACATACGTACATACATACACACACACAAATACACACATGCAAACATACAAACACACACAAACACACATACATAATACACACATACACACACACACCCACACAAATACACACATACACAAACACACACACATACATACATACATACATGCATGCAAACATGCATGCATACATACAAACATACATACGTACACACATACATACATGCATACACACACACATACACACATACATAATACACACATACACACGTGCAAACATACAAACACACGAATACACACATACATAATACACACATACACAAACACACACACACATACATACATGCATGCATACATACAAACATACACACATACATAATACACACATGCATACATACATACATACACACATGCATACATACACACACACACATACACACAAATATAATACACACATACACACATGCAAACATACAAACACACGAATACACACATACATAATACACACATACACAAACACACACACATACATACATGCATGCATACAAACATACATACATACGTACATACATACACACACACAAATACACACATGCAAACATACAAACACACACAAACACACATACATAATACACACATACACACACACACCCACACAAATACACACATACACAAACACACACACATACATACATACATACATGCATGCAAACATGCATGCATACATACAAACATACATACGTACACACATACATACATGCATACACACACACACATAAACACATACATAATACACACATACACACGTGCAAACATACAAACACACGAATACACACATACATAATACACACATACACAAACACACACACACACATACATACATGCATGCATACATACAAACATACACACATACATAATACACACATGCATACATACATACATACACACATGCATACATACACACACACACATACACACATATATAATACACACATACACACATGCAAACATACAAACACACGAATACACACATACATAATACACACATACACAAACACACACACAAACATACATGCATGCATACAAACATACATACATACGTACATACATACACACACACAAATACACACATGCAAACATACAAACACACACAAACACACATACATAATACACACATACACACACACACCCACACAAATACACACATACACAAACACACACACATACATACATACATACATGCATGCAAACATGCATGCATACATACAAACATACATACGTACACACATACATACATGCATACACACACACACATACACACATACATAATACACACATACACACGTGCAAACATACAAACACACGAATACACACATACATAATACACACATACACAAACACACACACACACATACATACATGCATGCATACATACAAACATACACACATACATAATACACACATGCATACATACATACAAACACACATGCATACATACACACACACACATACACACATATATAATACACACATACACACATGCAAACATACAAACACACGAATACACACATACATAATACACACATACACAAACACACACACATACATACATGCATGCATACAAACATACATACATACGTACATACATACACACACACAAATACACACATGCAAACATACAAACACACACAAACACACATACATAATACACACATACACACACACACCCACACAAATACACACATACACAAACACACACACATACATACATACATACATGCATGCAAACATGCATGCATACATACAAACATACATACGTACACACATACATACATGCATACACACACACACATACACACATACATAATACACACATACACACGTGCAAACATACAAACACACGAATACACACATACATAATACACACATACACAAACACACACACACATACATACATGCATGCATACATACATACATACACACATACATAATACACACATGCATACATACATACATACATGCATGCATACATACAAACATACATACGTACCTAACCTAACCTAACCTAACCTAACCTTACCTAACCTAACCTAACCTAACCTAACCTAACCTAACCGAACCTAACCTAACCTAACCTAACCTAACCTAACCTAACCTAACCTATACACAAACACACACAAATACACACATGCAAACATACAAACACACACAAACACACATATATAATACACACATACACACACACACCCACACAAATACACACATACACAAACACACACACATACATACATACATACATGCATGCATACATACAAACATACATACGTACATACATACACACACACAAATACACACATGCAAACATACAAACACACACAAACCCACATACATAATACACACATACAT
>NW_027518449.1:696792-724292 GCF_051622035.1 Arctopsyche grandis | reverse complement strand
AATACACACATACACAAACACACACAAATACATACATACATGCATGCATACATACATACATACATACATACATGCATGCATACATACAAACATACATACGTACATACATACATGCATAAACACACATACACAAACATAATACACACATACACACATGCATACATACACACATACGAACACACAAATACACACATGCAAACATACACACACAAATACACACATACATAATACACACATACACAAACACACACACACATACATACATACGTACATACAAACAAACATACATACATACATGCATACACACACACACAAAAACACATACATAATACACACATATACAAATGCATACATACACACACACAAATACACACATACACGAACACACACACATACATACATACATACATACATACAAACATACTTACATACATGCATACACACACACACACATACATACATGTTTTGTCCAGAATCGTGGCATAATTGAATGCATATTATTGCTCTTGCGATGAATTTCGTTTACCGACTATAAAAGAGAATCACTTTTGTCTCCGTTTAAACATTTTGGAGTGCAAATACTTCTGCCGAAGAAGGTTTTTAATCTGAAAACTTAAATAAGGAAAGTTTTGGCCCAAGTGATGGCATAATTGAACGCAAAGTATGCTCCTGGTGATGAATTTCGTTTACCAACGATAACAGAGAATCACTTTTGTCTCCGTCTAAACATTTTGGAGTGCAATTACTTCTGCCGATGAAGGTTTTTAATCTGAAAACTTAAATAAGGAAAGTTTTGGCCGAAGTCGTGGCAAAATTGAACGCAAAGTATACTCCTGGTGATGAATTTCGTTTACCAACGATAAAAGAGAATCGCTTTTGTCACCGTTTAAGCATTTTGGAGTGCAATTACTTATGCCGATGAAGGTTTTTAATCTGAAAACTTAAATAAGGAAAGTTTTGGCCGAAGTCGTGGCAAAATTGAACGCAAAGTATACTCCTGGTGATGAATTTCGTTTACCAACGATAACAGAGAATCACTTTTGTCTCCGTCTAAACATTTTGGAGTGCAATTACTTCTGCCGATGAAGGTTTTTAATCTGAAAACTTAAATAAGGAAAGTTTTGGCCGAAGTCGTGGCAAAATTGAACGCAAAGTATACTCCTGGTGATGAATTTCGTTTACCAACGATAACAGAGAATCACTTTTGTCTCCGTCTAAACATTTTGGAGTGCAATTACTTCTGCCGATGAAGGTTTTTAATCTGAAAACTTAAATAAGGAAAGTTTTGGCCGAAGTCGTGGCAAAATTGAACGCAAAGTATACTCCTGGTGATGAATTTCGTTTACCAACGATAAAAGAGAATCGCTTTTGTCACCGTTTAAGCATTTTGGAGTGCAATTACTTATGCCGATGAAGGTTTTTAATCTGAAAACTTAAATAAGGAAAGTTTTGTCCAGAATCGTGGCATAATTGAATGCATATTATTGCTCTTGCGATGAATTTCGTTTACCAACGATAAAAGAGAATCACTTTTGTCTCCGTCTAAACATTTTGGAGTGCAATTACTTCTGCCGATGAAGGTTTTTACCTTGCGATGAATTTCGTTTAATGTCCAATAAAACTCATGGATGTACAAAAATACCTAGTTTATAAGTTTTTACGTCTTATTTTGTTGAGAGAAAATGATTAGGTGTTTGATGTTTGAAGTTGTGCAAAAAACTGGTTAACTGAATTGTTTTTGAAATGAAAAGGTAGCTCGGGTTCACCGGATACTTACTTAACTTAAAAAAATGATGACCATTATTTTCATTGATTGATTGAGTTTCCACTCGTGATCACATTAATAACAAAACGTTTATTAAAATAAGATGAAATAAATAAAAACACTCTTTTCATTTGAGAAAAAAATATATTTGTGACATTATATTTACAAATATAGAACAGGATGAACTGTTAATAGTTTTCATGAAATAAAGAATGTGTACAAATAATTCCACATATATGTACTTACATATGTACATACATATATAATATAATAAATAAAAATGGAAATGCAAAACAAAAATCCTGTTTTAAGCCAACAGTGTTACCATTAAAAGGAAAACATTATATGTACATAATATTAAACAAGTTATGCATTTAAACAAGTTACTACTCATTTGAATTCAAGTTTCATTTTCATTATTAAACATTAAAACCAGTCAGTAAATGCATCGGTGCAATTAGCATATTAAAATCGGATCGTTTCGTTGAAATGGATCCAATAATCGTCCACGAGTCTCTATCGGGGCTGTATTCTAGCACCGACAAGTGATTACCTCCTGAAATAAATATGTATTAAATATTAATCACTTGCATACAAAAAACACACACACACACACAATAATGGTTGTTACAAAATCAAAATCAACTCACCGACGCAAACAATTTTATCGTCGTGGACGATAGCCTTATGCCCAAACCGTGCTTCAGGGAGACTAGCAACATATGTCCAGGTTTGAGCCTCCGGGTCATACCGTTCTACCGAGTCGTGTGTACTATTGCTATTGCTATTGCTGATAATATCGCAGGTGCCGCCAATTGCGTAGATATAACCTCCCAATGCAACAGCCTACAAAGTGAAACAGACTGAATATAACGATATATAATATATGTATGTATGTATGTACAATATTCAAAATTCAATTTTTCTCAATGATGACAATACAATACAATACAATACATACAATGTAAAATGGCGATTATGTAGACATAATCGATTTCAGAAAAAAATCCTGACAATACTTACAGCAAACCGGGCTCTCTTTTCGGCCATCGGCGGAGCGGCCGTCCATCTATTCCTGGCCACATTGAAAGTTTCCATGCTATTAAGGAATACCTCTTTGTCGTTTTTTCCACCTATTGCATATATGACACCGTCTAGTGCAACGGTGTCATGGAGATGTCGGCACTCCGACATATGGGATAGATAGGCCCAGTTTCTTGTATTGACATCGTACCTTTGAAAAATCGTAAAAACTAGTTGTATTCCATTGTACAATATTAAAAAATCATCATAAATATTCACCAACCAACCAACCTATGTACACTCGTTTGTAAGTCTATGTCTTCAGTGGCAGCATTGGAACAGGGATTTTTTCCTCCTGAGATGAAAACATGGTCACCGACAACAGCGGTTGCAAAATTTTTTCTTTCATGTACCATTTGTGGAAGCGCCGTCACATCCTTTGTGGCAACATCCAAACTGTACATCTATTCAATATAAATATTATACACACGTATTATTATAACTGTATTGTTAGTAAATTTGCATACAATAAGGTAACAAAAGAAACGAGTTGCTGAATATTAATGAACTTACCTTTTGAAAAACCCAATGCCGGTATTGCAATCCCCCAAAGTAAACTTTTCAAAATATTGTTATAACAAATAGAATCTACATAAATGTTCGATTTATTGTCATTTCTTTCGTGACGGCACAAATTTAAAAGTTAAGTAATAAATTGAATAAACACCTCCTTCGATAGACCGCCAATCATTATTAAATATTGGTCTCGAAGAATGACCGTCTCGAAGGGATTATAAAATTTATTCATGTCGTAAAACGACAAACATTTCTGGAAATCTCCTCTTATTGTTTGGATTTCATTGGCAAGCTAAAAAAAAAACATTGAAAAATATACATAATTACATATACATATATCTATGTACATACATATGCATTTACATACAAACTAAACTTACTTTTGCCGAACGTTTTCCTACAATCAATATACCTCGTGTGCTCTTTCTAGGTTTTACATTTTGCAATGATAGACGTGGTCTCTTTTTTGGACTCATATTCCATTCAAGTAAATCCCACAATTGTTGACAGCATACACGATTGTAACAAAGAGGTTTCACTTCGTTTAAAATGAACTGAAACGAAACATTTATAACGTTCAGCAATTAATCGCATACCTTTTTAAATTTATTGTGCCGAGCACACATTAAAAACAAAATATTATATCAAGTAATGATTAGTACATTGTACATACATACATACATACATACATACATATGTACATATGAAAGCACATTAAGAAAGTACAGTAAGAATTACATGTAATATATGTATGTACAATATACAAAACAAATTAAAAATATTATTACCTCTTTAGATAACAGACGAAATCTAACAAATTTAAATAAAGCATTCAAATGCTGCTTCCGATTGTCCCAGTCCTTTTGAACCCACAGCTTCAAGCCTATAAACACTTGCTCTTCTGTGGTGACATTTAAATCATTCGACTGCAGCAATTCCTCCAGTTGGTCAGCTTTTATATCGAGAAACGCTCTCCCTTGAATTATCTACAATGCAGACAGACAGACAGATTTCATGAATATTAAAAAATATAAATACACATACGTATGTATGACCTAAAATTATAATATACATACGTCAACATAATTTTTAGTTGTGTAAGCTCTCGTTTTTTCTAGCAATAAGAAATAACTATAATGCTTCGCAAAATTTCCGATTAACAAGAAGTTTTCAGTATTTAATGCGCTTTCTAGGAACGACACGCAATAATCCTCAAGTTTATAGCAGTGAATGTTTGTTCGCGAAAATTCAACTAACTGGATCGCCCCAAGAGGATCCAAATCTGCAAATATTGTAAAATTTGTCATTAGTACTAATTAGTACATATGTATTAATTCGTACGAACGAAGTTTAAATTCTCACCGAGTTTGCCTCTGTAGAAGTATTCAATAGCTTTGCTCACAGTGTCCAGACGAAAATCGCCCCAATCGTCCAAGACAATTTCCTCCGGTGATGCTTCTAAACGCTCCGCCAAATAGTCGCTGTTGCACATAACAATAAACTTGTGTACATTGAATCTGCAAACAGATTAAACATAAAACCTCGAGTTAACATATGTACATAATACATTAAATATTTGAAGCAAGACTAACCTTGCAGTGCCGACAACTAGCACAGTATCGCATTGCTCCTGTTCGACATACTTCCGATACATGTATTTCGAGAAAAGGTGTGCATGCTGCACATCTATTTCGAAATCCGTTGAGTCACCAAAATTGGCACTAATTTCGGTCATATTGCTCCCGATGCTCATGTCTTTTCTAAAAATCAAATTATACAATAACAATAATATGAAAATATACCTAATAAAACAAAATTTAAAAAAGTTTTTCAAAATTTAAAGCAAAATTTAAAAAAGTGTCGATGCCCTACTAAAATTATTGTATGTATGTAGAATTAGAAACAAAGGTGATTGTTATTAGGTACTTAATTCTATGTAGATCATATATTATTGGTGGTGGTACTAAACTAAACGTTCGTTTGGGTTTGGGTTTGCCGAGTAGAATTGTTTACATAAACATCTTCAAAAATCGCCAATTTTTTAAAGGTCTAACGCGTTGCCAAAAATCACCACCAGAGATCCGAGTTCAAAAAAGTTTGTCTCACCAATATGTACTCGTATGTAGTATTTACTATGTATGTATGTATATAGGATGTTCTTCAATATTCTTCATTCTTCAATCATACACACATACATACATGCATACATACATACATGCATACATACACACACATACACAATACACACATACACAAACACACACACATACATACATGCATGCATACAAACATACATACGTACATACATAAATACATACACGCATACACACACAAATACACACATACATAATACACACATACACAAACACACACACACACATACATACATACATGCATACATACATACGTACATACATGCATACACATACACACATACATACACATACACACATACATAATACACACATGCATGCATACACACACACACACATACATGCATACATACAAACATACATACGTACATACATACATACATGCATACACACACACATACATAATACACACATACACACATGCATACATACACACATACACACACACAAATATACACATGCAAACATACACACACACAAATACACACATACGTACGTACATACATACACAAACACACACACATACATGTATGCATACATACATACAAACATACATACATACATACATGCATGCATACATACAAACATACATACGTACATACATTCATACATACATACATGCATGCATACATACAAACATACATACGTACATACATACATACATACATACATACATGCATGCATACATACAAACATACATACTTACATACATACATACATACATACATGCATACACATACACACATACATAATACACACATGCATACATACACACACACACAAATACATACATAGATGCATGCATACATACATACATACATGCATACATACAAACATACATACATGCATACACACACACATACATAATACACACATGCATACATACACACATACACACACACAAATACACACATGCAAACATACACACACACAAATACACACATACATACATGCATGCATACATACATACAAACATACATACATACATACATACATACATACATACATGCATGCATACATACATACAAACATACATACGTACATACATACATGCATGCATACAAACAAACACACACATACACACATACATAATACACACATACACACACACACACAAATACACACATACACAAACACACACACATACATACATACATGCATACATACATGCATGCATACATACAAACATACATACGAACATACATACATACATGCATACACATACACACATACACACATGCATACATACACACACACAAATACACACATACATAATACACACATACACAAACACACACAAATACATACATACATGCATGCATACATACAAACATACATACGTACATACATACATGCATACACACACACACACATACATAATACACACATACACACATGCATACGTACACACATACACACACACAAATACACACATACACACATGCAAACATACACACACACATAGATCATGTGCCACCAAGACGAAGGGTGGACGGAAGCCCTACCGACAGTGTTACTGGGGATCCGATCGGCATGGTATCCGATAAGACCTCAATGCCACGTCAGCAGAACTGGTATATGGTCAACCGCTACGGCTACCGGGAGAGTTTCTGGCTCCACAACGAAACGGAGGACCCAACACAGCGGAACTAGCAGAGAGATTGCGGTCCCAAATGGGGCGAGGTTGAGAAACGCCAGTCCACCGCGGCGCCATGGAACAAGATCAACCTTCAGATCAACCAACAAAGACCTGCACACCAGTGATCAGGTGTTCCTGAGACACGATGCTGCCAAGGGTCCGTTACAGCCAGTGTTGAAGAAGGGACCGAAGTTCTTCACACTGAGAATTAAGGATTCCAATGTCACCGTATCGGTAGACCGCATAAAGCCGGCATACATGGAAAGCAGCGGAGAGCCCCCCAAGAAAATGCAGAACCACAGCAAGAAACTGGCCGACAAGCAACCACACGGACTGGCAGGAGAGTCCGGTGGCCAGCCCATCTGGACAGCTACATCCCGTAGTTGTCGCGACGGCTACGCAATGTCGAGACCCACAATATGTATTTACATATGACATTTTGTAAAATATCGCATCGCAATAAATAATTATAATGAGAAGACGCGCGCGCGTCCGCAGTGAAATTGAATGAATGAAAATTGAAAGGATTAAAGCGCGAGACGGAGACGGAGACGGAGACGGAGACGAGAAAGGAACATGCATTTCGCATTGGGTATGACAGCGCGAATGTATGAAACCGCAATCGTCCCAGCAATCGTCCCATCCCAGTGGCGAGGGGTGTTTTGGCGCGCGGAAGAGTTTTCGCAAAGTGACAGTTCGCAAACAGACAGAGTCTGCGACGCGTGACGTAAGTGAACTGAAGTGAACTCTAACGAAGCTGGTTAGTGTTAGTGTGGTATTGAATTAATATGAGAACACTCACCGGGAAGCAGAAGCAGAAGCAGAAGCAAAGGCAGAGGCAGAAGCAGAAGCAGAAGCGGAAGCGCCCGACATCGTGCGAGGCAGCGACTAGACTGACAGCGCAACTACACTATTACGCAATACACAACAACACGCTGTTCGTTGAATTCGAATTTCGAATTTCGAATTTCGAATTACGAATTTCGAGTTTTGAATCATGAATTTCGTTTCATGAACCAACGATAAAAGAGAATCACCTTTGTCTCCGTTCCGTCTAAACATTTTCGAGTGCAATTACTTCTGCCTCATCGGCAGGTTTTTAATCTGAAAACTTAAATTGAACGCAAAGTATGCTCCTGGTGATGAATTTCGCTAACCAACGATAACAGAGAATCACTTTTGTCTCCGTCTAAACATTTTGGAGTGCAATTACTTCTGTGGAAGAAGGATTTCGATCTGAATACTCAAAAAAGGAATGTTTTGTCCAGAATCGTGGCATAATTGAATGCATATTATTGCTCTTGCGATGAATTTCGTTTACCAACTATAAAAGAGAATCACTTTTGTCTCCGTTTAAACATTTTGGAGTGCAAATACTTCTGCCGAAGAAGGTTTTTAATCTGAAAACTTAAATAAGGAAAGTTTTGGCCCAAGTGATGGCATAATTGAACGCAAAGTATGCTCCTGGTGATGAATTTCGTTTACCAACGATAACAGAGAATCACTTTTGTCTCCGTCTAAACATTTTGGAGTGCAATTACTTCTGCCGATGAAGGTTTTTAATCTGAAAACTTAAATAAGGAAAGTTTTGGCCGAAGTCGTGGCAAAATTGAACGCAAAGTATACTCCTGGTGATGAATTTCGTTTACCAACGATAAAAGAGAATCGCTTTTGTCACCGTTTAAACATTTTGGAGTGCAATTACTTATGCCGATGAAGGTTTTTAATCTGAAAACTTAAATAAGGAAAGTTTTGTCCAGAATCGTGGCATAATTGAATGCATATTATTGCTCTTGCGATGAATTTCGTTTACCAACGATAAAAGAGAATCACTTTTGTCTCCGTCTAAACATTTTGGAGTGCAATTACTTCTGCCGATGAAGGTTTTTAATCTGAAAACTTAAATAAGGAAAGTTTTGGCCGAAGTCGTGGCAAAATTGAACGCAAAGTATACTCCTGGTGATGAATTTCGTTTACCAACGATAAAAGAGAATCGCTTTTGTCACCGTTTAAACATTTTGGAGTGCAATTACTTATGCCGATGAAGGTTTTTAATCTGAAAACTTAAATAAGGAAAGTTTTGTCCAGAATCGTGGCATAATTGAATGCATATTATTGCTCTTGCGATGAATTTCGTTTACCAACGATAAAAGAGAATCACTTTTGTCTCCGTCTAAACATTTTGGAGTGCAATTACTTCTGCCGATGAAGGTTTTTACCTTGCGATGAATTTCGTTTAATGTCCAATAAAACTCATGGATGTACAAAAATACCTAGTTTATAAGTTTTTACGTCTTATTTTGTTGAGAGAAAATGATTAGGTGTTTGATGTTTGAAGTTGTGCAAAAAACTGGTTAACTGAATTGTTTTTGAAATGAAAAGGTAGCTCGGGTTCACCGGATACTTACTTAACTTAAAAAAATGATGACCATTATTTTCATTGATTGATTGAGTTTCCACTCGTGATCACATTAATAACAAAACGTTTATTAAAATAAGATGAAATAAATAAAAACACTCTTTTCATTTGAGAAAAAAATATATTTGTGACATTATATTTACAAATATAGAACAGGATGAACTGTTAATAGTTTTCATGAAATAAAGAATGTGTACAAATAATTCCACATATATGTACTTACATATGTACATACATATATAATATAATAAATAAAAATGGAAATGCAAAACAAAAATCCTGTTTTAAGCCAACAGTGTTACCATTAAAAGGAAAACATTATATGTACATAATATTAAACAAGTTATGCATTTAAACAAGTTACTACTCATTTGAATTCAAGTTTCATTTTCATTATTAAACATTAAAACCAGTCAGTAAATGCATCGGTGCAATTAGCATATTAAAATCGGATCGTTTCGTTGAAATGGATCCAATAATCGTCCACGAGTCTCTATCGGGGCTGTATTCTAGCACCGACAAGTGATTACCTCCTGAAATAAATATGTATTAAATATTAATCACTTGCATACAAAAAACACACACACACACACAATAATGGTTGTTACAAAATCAAAATCAACTCACCGACGCAAACAATTTTATCGTCGTGGACGATAGCCTTATGCCCAAACCGTGCTTCAGGGAGACTAGCAACATATGTCCAGGTTTGAGCCTCCGGGTCATACCGTTCTACCGAGTCGTGTGTACTATTGCTATTGCTATTGCTGATAATATCGCAGGTGCCGCCAATTGCGTAGATATAACCTCCCAATGCAACAGCCTACAAAGTGAAACAGACTGAATATAACGATATATAATATATGTATGTATGTATGTACAATATTCAAAATTCAATTTTTCTCAATGATGACAATACAATACAATACAATACATACAATGTAAAATGGCGATTATGTAGACATAATCGATTTCAGAAAAAAATCCTGACAATACTTACAGCAAACCGGGCTCTCTTTTCGGCCATCGGCGGAGCGGCCGTCCATCTATTCCTGGCCACATTGAAAGTTTCCATGCTATTAAGGAATACCTCTTTGTCGTTTTTTCCACCTATTGCATATATGACACCGTCTAGTGCAACGGTGTCATGGAGATGTCGGCACTCCGACATATGGGATAGATAGGCCCAGTTTCTTGTATTGACATCGTACCTTTGAAAAATCGTAAAAACTAGTTGTATTCCATTGTACAATATTAAAAAATCATCATAAATATTCACCAACCAACCAACCTATGTACACTCGTTTGTAAGTCTATGTCTTCAGTGGCAGCATTGGAACAGGGATTTTTTCCTCCTGAGATGAAAACATGGTCACCGACAACAGCGGTTGCAAAATTTTTTCTTTCATGTACCATTTGTGGAAGCGCCGTCACATCCTTTGTGGCAACATCCAAACTGTACATCTATTCAATATAAATATTATACACACGTATTATTATAACTGTATTGTTAGTAAATTTGCATACAATAAGGTAACAAAAGAAACGAGTTGCTGAATATTAATGAACTTACCTTTTGAAAAACCCAATGCCGGTATTGCAATCCCCCAAAGTAAACTTTTCAAAATATTGTTATAACAAATAGAATCTACATAAATGTTCGATTTATTGTCATTTCTTTCGTGACGGCACAAATTTAAAAGTTAAGTAATAAATTGAATAAACACCTCCTTCGATAGACCGCCAATCATTATTAAATATTGGTCTCGAAGAATGACCGTCTCGAAGGGATTATAAAATTTATTCATGTCGTAAAACGACAAACATTTCTGGAAATCTCCTCTTATTGTTTGGATTTCATTGGCAAGCTAAAAAAAAAACATTGAAAAATATACATAATTACATATACATATATCTATGTACATACATATGCATTTACATACAAACTAAACTTACTTTTGCCGAACGTTTTCCTACAATCAATATACCTCGTGTGCTCTTTCTAGGTTTTACATTTTGCAATGATAGACGTGGTCTCTTTTTTGGACTCATATTCCATTCAAGTAAATCCCACAATTGTTGACAGCATACACGATTGTAACAAAGAGGTTTCACTTCGTTTAAAATGAACTGAAACGAAACATTTATAACGTTCAGCAATTAATCGCATACCTTTTTAAATTTATTGTGCCGAGCACACATTAAAAACAAAATATTATATCAAGTAATGATTAGTACATTGTACATACATACATACATACATACATACATATGTACATATGAAAGCACATTAAGAAAGTACAGTAAGAATTACATGTAATATATGTATGTACAATATACAAAACAAATTAAAAATATTATTACCTCTTTAGATAACAGACGAAATCTAACAAATTTAAATAAAGCATTCAAATGCTGCTTCCGATTGTCCCAGTCCTTTTGAACCCACAGCTTCAAGCCTATAAACACTTGCTCTTCTGTGGTGACATTTAAATCATTCGACTGCAGCAATTCCTCCAGTTGGTCAGCTTTTATATCGAGAAACGCTCTCCCTTGAATTATCTACAATGCAGACAGACAGACAGATTTCATGAATATTAAAAAATATAAATACACATACGTATGTATGACCTAAAATTATAATATACATACGTCAACATAATTTTTAGTTGTGTAAGCTCTCGTTTTTTCTAGCAATAAGAAATAACTATAATGCTTCGCAAAATTTCCGATTAACAAGAAGTTTTCAGTATTTAATGCGCTTTCTAGGAACGACACGCAATAATCCTCAAGTTTATAGCAGTGAATGTTTGTTCGCGAAAATTCAACTAACTGGATCGCCCCAAGAGGATCCAAATCTGCAAATATTGTAAAATTTGTCATTAGTACTAATTAGTACATATGTATTAATTCGTACGAACGAAGTTTAAATTCTCACCGAGTTTGCCTCTGTAGAAGTATTCAATAGCTTTGCTCACAGTGTCCAGACGAAAATCGCCCCAATCGTCCAAGACAATTTCCTCCGGTGATGCTTCTAAACGCTCCGCCAAATAGTCGCTGTTGCACATAACAATAAACTTGTGTACATTGAATCTGCAAACAGATTAAACATAAAACCTCGAGTTAACATATGTACATAATACATTAAATATTTGAAGCAAGACTAACCTTGCAGTGCCGACAACTAGCACAGTATCGCATTGCTCCTGTTCGACATACTTCCGATACATGTATTTCGAGAAAAGGTGTGCATGCTGCACATCTATTTCGAAATCCGTTGAGTCACCAAAATTGGCACTAATTTCGGTCATATTGCTCCCGATGCTCATGTCTTTTCTAAAAATCAAATTATACAATAACAATAATATGAAAATATACCTAATAAAACAAAATTTAAAAAAGTTTTTCAAAATTTAAAGCAAAATTTAAAAAAGTGTCGATGCCCTACTAAAATTATTGTATGTATGTAGAATTAGAAACAAAGGTGATTGTTATTAGGTACTTAATTCTATGTAGATCATATATTATTGGTGGTGGTACTAAACTAAACGTTCGTTTGGGTTTGGGTTTGCCGAGTAGAATTGTTTACATAAACATCTTCAAAAATCGCCAATTTTTTAAAGGTCTAACGCGTTGCCAAAAATCACCACCAGAGATCCGAGTTCAAAAAAGTTTGTCTCACCAATATGTACTCGTATGTAGTATTTACTATGTATGTATGTATATAGGATGTTCTTCAATATTCTTCATTCTTCAATCATACACACATACATACATGCATACATACATACATGCATACATACACACACATACACAATACACACATACACAAACACACACACATACATACATGCATGCATACAAACATACATACGTACATACATAAATACATACACGCATACACACACAAATACACACATACATAATACACACATACACAAACACACACACACACATACATACATACATGCATACATACATACGTACATACATGCATACACATACACACATACATACACATACACACATACATAATACACACATGCATGCATACACACACACACACATACATGCATACATACAAACATACATACGTACATACATACATACATGCATACACACACACATACATAATACACACATACACACATGCATACATACACACATACACACACACAAATATACACATGCAAACATACACACACACAAATACACACATACGTACGTACATACATACACAAACACACACACATACATGTATGCATACATACATACAAACATACATACATACATACATGCATGCATACATACAAACATACATACGTACATACATTCATACATACATACATGCATGCATACATACAAACATACATACGTACATACATACATACATACATACATACATGCATGCATACATACAAACATACATACTTACATACATACATACATACATACATGCATACACATACACACATACATAATACACACATGCATACATACACACACACACAAATACATACATAGATGCATGCATACATACATACATACATGCATACATACAAACATACATACATGCATACACACACACATACATAATACACACATGCATACATACACACATACACACACACAAATACACACATGCAAACATACACACACACAAATACACACATACATACATGCATGCATACATACATACAAACATACATACATACATACATACATACATACATACATGCATGCATACATACATACAAACATACATACGTACATACATACATGCATGCATACAAACAAACACACACATACACACATACATAATACACACATACACACACACACACAAATACACACATACACAAACACACACACATACATACATACATGCATACATACATGCATGCATACATACAAACATACATACGAACATACATACATACATGCATACACATACACACATACACACATGCATACATACACACACACAAATACACACATACATAATACACACATACACAAACACACACAAATACATACATACATGCATGCATACATACAAACATACATACGTACATACATACATGCATACACACACACACACATACATAATACACACATACACACATGCATACGTACACACATACACACACACAAATACACACATACACACATGCAAACATACACACACACATAGATCATGTGCCACCAAGACGAAGGGTGGACGGAAGCCCTACCGACAGTGTTACTGGGGATCCGATCGGCATGGTATCCGATAAGACCTCAATGCCACGTCAGCAGAACTGGTATATGGTCAACCGCTACGGCTACCGGGAGAGTTTCTGGCTCCACAACGAAACGGAGGACCCAACACAGCGGAACTAGCAGAGAGATTGCGGTCCCAAATGGGGCGAGGTTGAGAAACGCCAGTCCACCGCGGCGCCATGGAACAAGATCAACCTTCAGATCAACCAACAAAGACCTGCACACCAGTGATCAGGTGTTCCTGAGACACGATGCTGCCAAGGGTCCGTTACAGCCAGTGTTGAAGAAGGGACCGAAGTTCTTCACACTGAGAATTAAGGATTCCAATGTCACCGTATCGGTAGACCGCATAAAGCCGGCATACATGGAAAGCAGCGGAGAGCCCCCCAAGAAAATGCAGAACCACAGCAAGAAACTGGCCGACAAGCAACCACACGGACTGGCAGGAGAGTCCGGTGGCCAGCCCATCTGGACAGCTACATCCCGTAGTTGTCGCGACGGCTACGCAATGTCGAGACCCACAATATGTATTTACATATGACATTTTGTAAAATATCGCATCGCAATAAATAATTATAATGAGAAGACGCGCGCGCGTCCGCAGTGAAATTGAATGAATGAAAATTGAAAGGATTAAAGCGCGAGACGGAGACGGAGACGAGAAAGGAACATGCATTTCGCATTGGGTATGACAGCGCGAATGTATGAAACCGCAATCGTCCCAGCAATCGTCCCATCCCAGTGGCGAGGGGTGTTTTGGCGCGCGGAAGAGTTTTCGCAAAGTGACAGTTCGCAAACAGACAGAGTCTGCGACGCGTGACGTAAGTGAACTGAAGTGAACTCTAACGAAGCTGGTTAGTGTTAGTGTGGTATTGAATTAATATGAGAACACTCACCGGGAAGCAGAAGCAGAAGCAGAAGCAAAGGCAGAGGCAGAAGCAGAAGCAGAAGCGGAAGCGCCCGACATCGTGCGAGGCAGCGACTAGACTGACAGCGCAACTACACTATTACGCAATACACAACAACACGCTGTTCGTTGAATTCGAATTTCGAATTTCGAATTTCGAATTACGAATTTCGAGTTTTGAATCATGAATTTCGTTTCATGAACCAACGATAAAAGAGAATCACCTTTGTCTCCGTTCCGTCTAAACATTTTCGAGTGCAATTACTTCTGCCTCATCGGCAGGTTTTTAATCTGAAAACTTAAATTGAACGCAAAGTATGCTCCTGGTGATGAATTTCGCTAACCAACGATAACAGAGAATCACTTTTGTCTCCGTCTAAACATTTTGGAGTGCAATTACTTCTGTGGAAGAAGGATTTCGATCTGAATACTCAAAAAAGGAATGTTTTGTCCAGAATCGTGGCATAATTGAATGCATATTATTGCTCTTGCGATGAATTTCGTTTACCAACTATAAAAGAGAATCACTTTTGTCTCCGTTTAAACATTTTGGAGTGCAAATACTTCTGCCGAAGAAGGTTTTTAATCTGAAAACTTAAATAAGGAAAGTTTTGGCCCAAGTGATGGCATAATTGAACGCAAAGTATGCTCCTGGTGATGAATTTCGTTTACCAACGATAACAGAGAATCACTTTTGTCTCCGTCTAAACATTTTGGAGTGCAATTACTTCTGCCGATGAAGGTTTTTAATCTGAAAACTTAAATAAGGAAAGTTTTGGCCGAAGTCGTGGCAAAATTGAACGCAAAGTATACTCCTGGTGATGAATTTCGTTTACCAACGATAAAAGAGAATCGCTTTTGTCACCGTTTAAACATTTTGGAGTGCAATTACTTATGCCGATGAAGGTTTTTAATCTGAAAACTTAAATAAGGAAAGTTTTGTCCAGAATCGTGGCATAATTGAATGCATATTATTGCTCTTGCGATGAATTTCGTTTACCAACGATAAAAGAGAATCACTTTTGTCTCCGTCTAAACATTTTGGAGTGCAATTACTTCTGCCGATGAAGGTTTTTACCTTGCGATGAATTTCGTTTAATGTCCAATAAAACTCATGGATGTACAAAAATACCTAGTTTATAAGTTTTTACGTCTTATTTTGTTGAGAGAAAATGATTAGGTGTTTGATGTTTGAAGTTGTGCAAAAAACTGGTTAACTGAATTGTTTTTGAAATGAAAAGGTAGCTCGGGTTCACCGGATACTTACTTAACTTAAAAAAATGATGACCATTATTTTCATTGATTGATTGAGTTTCCACTCGTGATCACATTAATAACAAAACGTTTATTAAAATAAGATGAAATAAATAAAAACACTCTTTTCATTTGAGAAAAAAATATATTTGTGACATTATATTTACAAATATAGAACAGGATGAACTGTTAATAGTTTTCATGAAATAAAGAATGTGTACAAATAATTCCACATATATGTACTTACATATGTACATACATATATAATATAATAAATAAAAATGGAAATGCAAAACAAAAATCCTGTTTTAAGCCAACAGTGTTACCATTAAAAGGAAAACATTATATGTACATAATATTAAACAAGTTATGCATTTAAACAAGTTACTACTCATTTGAATTCAAGTTTCATTTTCATTATTAAACATTAAAACCAGTCAGTAAATGCATCGGTGCAATTAGCATATTAAAATCGGATCGTTTCGTTGAAATGGATCCAATAATCGTCCACGAGTCTCTATCGGGGCTGTATTCTAGCACCGACAAGTGATTACCTCCTGAAATAAATATGTATTAAATATTAATCACTTGCATACAAAAAACACACACACACACACAATAATGGTTGTTACAAAATCAAAATCAACTCACCGACGCAAACAATTTTATCGTCGTGGACGATAGCCTTATGCCCAAACCGTGCTTCAGGGAGACTAGCAACATATGTCCAGGTTTGAGCCTCCGGGTCATACCGTTCTACCGAGTCGTGTGTACTATTGCTATTGCTATTGCTGATAATATCGCAGGTGCCGCCAATTGCGTAGATATAACCTCCCAATGCAACAGCCTACAAAGTGAAACAGACTGAATATAACGATATATAATATATGTATGTATGTATGTACAATATTCAAAATTCAATTTTTCTCAATGATGACAATACAATACAATACAATACATACAATGTAAAATGGCGATTATGTAGACATAATCGATTTCAGAAAAAAATCCTGACAATACTTACAGCAAACCGGGCTCTCTTTTCGGCCATCGGCGGAGCGGCCGTCCATCTATTCCTGGCCACATTGAAAGTTTCCATGCTATTAAGGAATACCTCTTTGTCGTTTTTTCCACCTATTGCATATATGACACCGTCTAGTGCAACGGTGTCATGGAGATGTCGGCACTCCGACATATGGGATAGATAGGCCCAGTTTCTTGTATTGACATCGTACCTTTGAAAAATCGTAAAAACTAGTTGTATTCCATTGTACAATATTAAAAAATCATCATAAATATTCACCAACCAACCAACCTATGTACACTCGTTTGTAAGTCTATGTCTTCAGTGGCAGCATTGGAACAGGGATTTTTTCCTCCTGAGATGAAAACATGGTCACCGACAACAGCGGTTGCAAAATTTTTTCTTTCATGTACCATTTGTGGAAGCGCCGTCACATCCTTTGTGGCAACATCCAAACTGTACATCTATTCAATATAAATATTATACACACGTATTATTATAACTGTATTGTTAGTAAATTTGCATACAATAAGGTAACAAAAGAAACGAGTTGCTGAATATTAATGAACTTACCTTTTGAAAAACCCAATGCCGGTATTGCAATCCCCCAAAGTAAACTTTTCAAAATATTGTTATAACAAATAGAATCTACATAAATGTTCGATTTATTGTCATTTCTTTCGTGACGGCACAAATTTAAAAGTTAAGTAATAAATTGAATAAACACCTCCTTCGATAGACCGCCAATCATTATTAAATATTGGTCTCGAAGAATGACCGTCTCGAAGGGATTATAAAATTTATTCATGTCGTAAAACGACAAACATTTCTGGAAATCTCCTCTTATTGTTTGGATTTCATTGGCAAGCTAAAAAAAAAACATTGAAAAATATACATAATTACATATACATATATCTATGTACATACATATGCATTTACATACAAACTAAACTTACTTTTGCCGAACGTTTTCCTACAATCAATATACCTCGTGTGCTCTTTCTAGGTTTTACATTTTGCAATGATAGACGTGGTCTCTTTTTTGGACTCATATTCCATTCAAGTAAATCCCACAATTGTTGACAGCATACACGATTGTAACAAAGAGGTTTCACTTCGTTTAAAATGAACTGAAACGAAACATTTATAACGTTCAGCAATTAATCGCATACCTTTTTAAATTTATTGTGCCGAGCACACATTAAAAACAAAATATTATATCAAGTAATGATTAGTACATTGTACATACATACATACATACATACATACATATGTACATATGAAAGCACATTAAGAAAGTACAGTAAGAATTACATGTAATATATGTATGTACAATATACAAAACAAATTAAAAATATTATTACCTCTTTAGATAACAGACGAAATCTAACAAATTTAAATAAAGCATTCAAATGCTGCTTCCGATTGTCCCAGTCCTTTTGAACCCACAGCTTCAAGCCTATAAACACTTGCTCTTCTGTGGTGACATTTAAATCATTCGACTGCAGCAATTCCTCCAGTTGGTCAGCTTTTATATCGAGAAACGCTCTCCCTTGAATTATCTACAATGCAGACAGACAGACAGATTTCATGAATATTAAAAAATATAAATACACATACGTATGTATGACCTAAAATTATAATATACATACGTCAACATAATTTTTAGTTGTGTAAGCTCTCGTTTTTTCTAGCAATAAGAAATAACTATAATGCTTCGCAAAATTTCCGATTAACAAGAAGTTTTCAGTATTTAATGCGCTTTCTAGGAACGACACGCAATAATCCTCAAGTTTATAGCAGTGAATGTTTGTTCGCGAAAATTCAACTAACTGGATCGCCCCAAGAGGATCCAAATCTGCAAATATTGTAAAATTTGTCATTAGTACTAATTAGTACATATGTATTAATTCGTACGAACGAAGTTTAAATTCTCACCGAGTTTGCCTCTGTAGAAGTATTCAATAGCTTTGCTCACAGTGTCCAGACGAAAATCGCCCCAATCGTCCAAGACAATTTCCTCCGGTGATGCTTCTAAACGCTCCGCCAAATAGTCGCTGTTGCACATAACAATAAACTTGTGTACATTGAATCTGCAAACAGATTAAACATAAAACCTCGAGTTAACATATGTACATAATACATTAAATATTTGAAGCAAGACTAACCTTGCAGTGCCGACAACTAGCACAGTATCGCATTGCTCCTGTTCGACATACTTCCGATACATGTATTTCGAGAAAAGGTGTGCATGCTGCACATCTATTTCGAAATCCGTTGAGTCACCAAAATTGGCACTAATTTCGGTCATATTGCTCCCGATGCTCATGTCTTTTCTAAAAATCAAATTATACAATAACAATAATATGAAAATATACCTAATAAAACAAAATTTAAAAAAGTTTTTCAAAATTTAAAGCAAAATTTAAAAAAGTGTCGATGCCCTACTAAAATTATTGTATGTATGTAGAATTAGAAACAAAGGTGATTGTTATTAGGTACTTAATTCTATGTAGATCATATATTATTGGTGGTGGTACTAAACTAAACGTTCGTTTGGGTTTGGGTTTGCCGAGTAGAATTGTTTACATAAACATCTTCAAAAATCGCCAATTTTTTAAAGGTCTAACGCGTTGCCAAAAATCACCACCAGAGATCCGAGTTCAAAAAAGTTTGTCTCACCAATATGTACTCGTATGTAGTATTTACTATGTATGTATGTATATAGGATGTTCTTCAATATTCTTCATTCTTCAATCATACACACATACATACATGCATACATACATACATGCATACATACACACACATACACAATACACACATACACAAACACACACACATACATACATGCATGCATACAAACATACATACGTACATACATAAATACATACACGCATACACACACAAATACACACATACATAATACACACATACACAAACACACACACACACATACATACATACATGCATACATACATACGTACATACATGCATACACATACACACATACATACACATACACACATACATAATACACACATGCATGCATACACACACACACACATACATGCATACATACAAACATACATACGTACATACATACATACATGCATACACACACACATACATAATACACACATACACACATGCATACATACACACATACACACACACAAATATACACATGCAAACATACACACACACAAATACACACATACGTACGTACATACATACACAAACACACACACATACATGTATGCATACATACATACAAACATACATACATACATACATGCATGCATACATACAAACATACATACGTACATACATTCATACATACATACATGCATGCATACATACAAACATACATACGTACATACATACATACATACATACATACATGCATGCATACATACAAACATACATACTTACATACATACATACATACATACATGCATACACATACACACATACATAATACACACATGCATACATACACACACACACAAATACATACATAGATGCATGCATACATACATACATACATGCATACATACAAACATACATACATGCATACACACACACATACATAATACACACATGCATACATACACACATACACACACACAAATACACACATGCAAACATACACACACACAAATACACACATACATACATGCATGCATACATACATACATACATACATACATACATACATACATGCATGCATACATACATACAAACATACATACGTACATACATACATGCATGCATACAAACAAACACACACATACACACATACATAATACACACATACACACACACACACAAACACACACATACACAAACACACACACATACATACATACATGCATACATACATGCATGCATACATACAAACATACATACGAACATACATACATACATGCATACACATACACACATACACACATGCATACATACACACACACAAATACACACATACATAATACACACATACACAAACACACACAAATACATACATACATGCATGCATACATACAAACATACATACGTACATACATACATGCATACACACACACACACATACATAATACACACATACACACATGCATACGTACACACATACACACACACAAATACACACATACACACATGCAAACATACACACACACATAGATCATGTGCCACCAAGACGAAGGGTGGACGGAAGCCCTACCGACAGTGTTACTGGGGATCCGATCGGCATGGTATCCGATAAGACCTCAATGCCACGTCAGCAGAACTGGTATATGGTCAACCGCTACGGCTACCGGGAGAGTTTCTGGCTCCACAACGAAACGGAGGACCCAACACAGCGGAACTAGCAGAGAGATTGCGGTCCCAAATGGGGCGAGGTTGAGAAACGCCAGTCCACCGCGGCGCCATGGAACAAGATCAACCTTCAGATCAACCAACAAAGACCTGCACACCAGTGATCAGGTGTTCCTGAGACACGATGCTGCCAAGGGTCCGTTACAGCCAGTGTTGAAGAAGGGACCGAAGTTCTTCACACTGAGAATTAAGGATTCCAATGTCACCGTATCGGTAGACCGCATAAAGCCGGCATACATGGAAAGCAGCGGAGAGCCCCCCAAGAAAATGCAGAACCACAGCAAGAAACTGGCCGACAAGCAACCACACGGACTGGCAGGAGAGTCCGGTGGCCAGCCCATCTGGACAGCTACATCCCGTAGTTGTCGCGACGGCTACGCAATGTCGAGACCCACAATATGTATTTACATATGACATTTTGTAAAATATCGCATCGCAATAAATAATTATAATGAGAAGACGCGCGCGCGTCCGCAGTGAAATTGAATGAATGAAAATTGAAAGGATTAAAGCGCGAGACGGAGACGGAGACGGAGACGGAGACGAGAAAGGAACATGCATTTCGCATTGGGTATGACAGCGCGAATGTATGAAACCGCAATCGTCCCAGCAATCGTCCCATCCCAGTGGCGAGGGGTGTTTTGGCGCGCGGAAGAGTTTTCGCAAAGTGACAGTTCGCAAACAGACAGAGTCTGCGACGCGTGACGTAAGTGAACTGAAGTGAACTCTAACGAAGCTGGTTAGTGTTAGTGTGGTATTGAATTAATATGAGAACACTCACCGGGAAGCAGAAGCAGAAGCAGAAGCAAAGGCAGAGGCAGAAGCAGAAGCAGAAGCGGAAGCGCCCGACATCGTGCGAGGCAGCGACTAGACTGACAGCGCAACTACACTATTACGCAATACACAACAACACGCTGTTCGTTGAATTCGAATTTCGAATTTCGAATTTCGAATTACGAATTTCGAGTTTTGAATCATGAATTTCGTTTCATGAACCAACGATAAAAGAGAATCACCTTTGTCTCCGTTCCGTCTAAACATTTTCGAGTGCAATTACTTCTGCCTCATCGGCAGGTTTTTAATCTGAAAACTTAAATTGAACGCAAAGTATGCTCCTGGTGATGAATTTCGCTAACCAACGATAACAGAGAATCACTTTTGTCTCCGTCTAAACATTTTGGAGTGCAATTACTTCTGTGGAAGAAGGATTTCGATCTGAATACTCAAAAAAGGAATGTTTTGTCCAGAATCGTGGCATAATTGAATGCATATTATTGCTCTTGCGATGAATTTCGTTTACCAACTATAAAAGAGAATCACTTTTGTCTCCGTTTAAACATTTTGGAGTGCAAATACTTCTGCCGAAGAAGGTTTTTAATCTGAAAACTTAAATAAGGAAAGTTTTGGCCCAAGTGATGGCATAATTGAACGCAAAGTATGCTCCTGGTGATGAATTTCGTTTACCAACGATAACAGAGAATCACTTTTGTCTCCGTCTAAACATTTTGGAGTGCAATTACTTCTGCCGATGAAGGTTTTTAATCTGAAAACTTAAATAAGGAAAGTTTTGGCCGAAGTCGTGGCAAAATTGAACGCAAAGTATACTCCTGGTGATGAATTTCGTTTACCAACGATAAAAGAGAATCGCTTTTGTCACCGTTTAAACATTTTGGAGTGCAATTACTTATGCCGATGAAGGTTTTTAATCTGAAAACTTAAATAAGGAAAGTTTTGTCCAGAATCGTGGCATAATTGAATGCATATTATTGCTCTTGCGATGAATTTCGTTTACCAACGATAAAAGAGAATCACTTTTGTCTCCGTCTAAACATTTTGGAGTGCAAATACTTCTGCCGAAGAAGGTTTCTAATCTGAAAACTTAAATAAGGAAAGTTTTGGCCCAAGTCGTGGCAAAATTGAACGCAAATTATGCTCCTGGTGATGTATTTCGTTTACCAACGATAACAGAGAATCACTTTTGTCTCCCTCTAAACATTTTGGAGTGCAATTACTTCTGCCGATGAAGGTTTTTAATCTGAAAACTTAAATAAGGAAAGTTTTGGCCGAAGTCGTGGCAAAATTGAACGCAAATTATACTCCTGGTGATGAATTTCGTTTACCAACGATAAAAGAGAATCGCTTTTGTCACCGTTTAAACATTTTGGAGTGCAATTACTTATGCCGATGAAGGTTTTTAATCTGAAAACTTAAATAAGGAAAGTTTTGGCCCAAGTCGTGGCAAAATTGAACGCAAATTATGCTCCTGGTGATGTATTTCGTTTACCAACGATAACAGAGAATCACTTTTGTCTCCGTCTAAACATTTTGGAGTGCAATTACTTCTGCCGATGAAGGTTTTTAATCTGAAAACTTAAATAAGGAAATTTTTGTCCAGAATCGTGGCATAATTGAATGCATATTATTGCTCTTGCGATGAATTTCGTTTACCAACGATAAAAGAGAATCACTTTTGTCTCCGTCTTAACATTTTGGAGTGCAAATACTTCTGCCGAAGAAGGTTTCTAATCTGAAAACTTAAATAAGGAAAGTTTTGGCCCAAGTCGTGGCAAAATTGAACGCAAAGTATGCTCCTGGTGATGAATTTCGTTTACCAACGATAAAAGAGAATAACTTTTGTCTCCGTCTTAACATTTTGGAGTGCAATTACTTCTGCCGATGAAGGTTTTTAATCTGAAAACTTAAATAAGGAAATTTTTGTCCAGAATCGTGGCATAATTGAATGCATATTATTGCTCTTGCGATGAATTTCGTTTAACAACGATAAAAGAGAATCACTTTTGTCTCCGTCTTAACATTTTGGAGTGCAAATACTTCTGCCGAAGAAGGTTTCTAATCTGAAAACTTAAATAAGGAAAGTTTTGGCCCAAGTCGTGGCAAAATTGAACGCAAATTATGCTCCTGGTGATGAATTTCGTTTACCAACGATAACAGAGAATCACTTTTGTCTCCGTCTTAACATTTTGGAGTGCAATTACTTATGCCGATGAAGGTTTTTAATCTGAAAACTTAAATAAGGAAAGTTTTGGCCCAAGTGATGGCATAATTGAACGCAAAGTATGCTCCTGGTGATGAATTTCGTTTACCAACGATAAAAGAGAATCACTTTTGTCCCCGTTTAAACATTTTGGAGTGCAAATACTTCTGCCGAAGAAGGTTTTTAATCTGAAAACTTAAATAAGGAAAGTTTTGGCCCAAGTGATGGCATAATTGAACGCAAAGTATGCTCCTGGTGATGAATTTCGTTTACCAACGATAAAAGAGAATCACTTGCAAACATACAAACACACACAAACACACATACATAATACACACATACACACACACACACACCCACACAAATACACACATACACAAACACACACACATACATACATACATACATGCATGCATACATACATACATGCATACACATACACACAAACACACATACACACATACATAATACACACATACACGCATGCAAACATACAAACACAAGAATACACACATACATACATACATGCATACATACATGCATGCATACATACAAACATACATACGAACATACATACACACACACAAATACACACATGCAAACATACAAACACACACAAGCACACATACATAATACACACATACACACACACACACCCACACAAATACACACATACACAAACACACACACATACATACATACATACATGCATGCAAACATGCATGCATACATACAAACATACATACGTACTCACATACATACATGCATACACACACACACATACACACATACATAATACACACATACACACGTGCAAACATACAAACACACGAATACACACATACATAATACACACATACACAAACACACACACACACACATACATACATGCATGCATACATACATACATACACACATACATAATACACACATGCATACATACATACATACATGCATGCATACATACAAACATACATACGTACCTAACCTAACCTAACCTAACCTAACCTAACCTTACCTAACCTAACCTAACCTAACCTAACCTAACCTAACCTAACCGAACCTAACCTAACCTAACCTAACCTAACCTAACCTAACCTAACCTAACCTAACCTTACCTAACCTATACACAAACACACACACATACATACATGCATGCATACATACATACATACATACATGCATGCATACATACAAACACACAAATACACACATGCATACATACACACACACATACACACATACATAATACACACAGACACACATGCAAACATACAAACACACGAATACACACATACATAATACACACATACACAAACACACACACATACTGACATTCATGCATACAAACATACATACATACGTACATACATACATACATACATACATGCATACACATACACACATACACACATACATAATACACACATACACGCATGCAAACATACAAACACAAGAATACACACATACATACATACATACATACATACATGCATGCATACATACAAACATACATACGTACATACATACACACACAAATACACACATGCAAACATACAAACACACACAAACACACATACATAATACACACATACACACACACACACCCACACAAATACACACACACACATACATACATACATACATGCATGCAAACATGCATGCATACATACAAACATACATACGTACACACATACATACATGCATACACACACACACATACACACATACATAATACACACATACACACGTGCAAACATACAAACACACGAATACACACATACATAATACACACATACACAAACACACACACACATACATACATGCATGCATACATACATACATACACACATACATAATACACACATGCATACATACATACGTACATGCATGCATACATACAAACATACATACGTACCTAACCTAACCTAACCTAACCTAACCTTACCTAACCTAACCTAACCTAACCTAACCTAACCTAACCTAACCGAACCTAACCTAACCTAACCTAACCTAACCTAACCTAACCTAACCTATACACAAACACACACACATACATACATGCATGCATACATACATACATACATACATGCATGCATACATACA
>NW_027518449.1:684292-691792 GCF_051622035.1 Arctopsyche grandis | reverse complement strand
ACAAACACACACAAACACACATACATAATACACACATACACACACACACACCCACACAAATACACACATACACAAACACACACACATACATACATACATACATGCATGCATACATACAAACATACATACGTACATACATACACACAAACAAATACACACATGCAAACATACAAACACACACAAACACACATACATAATACACACATACACACACACACACCCACACAAATACACACATACACAAACACACACACATACATACATACATACATGCATGCAAACATGCATGCATACATACAAACATACATACGTACACACATACATACATGCATACACACACACACATACACACATAAATAATACACACATACACACGTGCAAACATACAAACACACGAATACACACATACATAATACATACATACACAAACACACACACACACATACATACATGCATGCATACATACATACATACACACATACATAATACACACATGCATACATACATACATACATGCATGCATACATACAAACATACATACGTACCTAACCTAACCTAACCTAACCTAACCTTACCTAACCTTACCTAACCTAACCTAACCTAACCTAACCGAACCGAACCTAACCTAACCTAACCTAACCTAACCTAACCTAACCTAACCTAACCTAACCTAACCTATACACAAACACACACACATACATATATGCATGCATACATACATACATACATACATGCATACACATACACACATACACACATACATAATACACACATATACAAATGCATACATACACACACACAAATACACACATACATAATACACACATACACAAACACACACAGATACATACATACTTACATACATACATACATGCATACACACACACACATACACACATACATAATACACACATACACACGTGCAAACATACAAACACACGAATACACACATACATAATACACACATACACAAACACACACACACACATACATACATGCATGCATACATACATACATACACACATACATAATACACACATGCATACATACATACATACATGCATGCATACATACAAACATACATACGTACCTAACCTAACCTAACCTAACCTAACCTTACCTAACCTAACCTAACCTAACCTAACCTAACCTAACCGAACCTAACCTAACCTAACCTAACCTAACCTAACCTAACCTAACCTATACACAAACACACACACATACATACATGCATGCATACATACATACATACATACATGCATGCATACATACAAACACACAAATACACACATGCATACATACACACACACATACACACATACATAATACACACATACACACATGCAAACATACAAACACACGAATACACACATACATAATACACACATACACAAACACACACACATACATACATGCATGCATACAAACATACATACATACGTACATACATACATACATACATACATGCATACACATACACAAATACACACATATATAATACACACATACACGCATGCAAACATACAAACACAAGAATACACACATACATACATACATGCATACATACATGCATGCATACATACAAACATACATACGTACATACATACAAACACACAAATACACACATGCAAACATACAAACACACACAAACACACATACATAATACACACATACACACACACACACCCACACAAATACACACATACACAAACACACACACATACATACATACATACATGCATGCATACATACAAACATACATACGTACATACATACACAAACACAAATACACACATGCAAACATACAAACACACACAAACACACATACATAATACACACATACACACACACACCCACACAAATACACACATACACAAACACACACACATACATACATACATACATGCATGCAAACATGCATGCATACATACAAACATACATACGTACACACATACATACATGCATACACACACACACATACACACATACATAATACACACATACACACGTGCAAACATACAAACACAAGAATACACACATACATAATACACACATACACAAACACACACACACACATACATACATGCATGCATACATACAAACATACACAAACACACATACATAATACACACATACACACACACACACCCACACAAATACACACATACACAAACACACACACATACATACATACATACATGCATGCATACATACAAACATACATACGTACATACATACACACAAACAAATACACACATGCAAACATACAAACACACACAAACACACATACATAATACACACATACACACACACACACCCACACAAATACACACATACACAAACACACACACATACATACATACATACATGCATGCAAACATGCATGCATACATACAAACATACATACGTACACACATACATACATGCATACACACACACACATACACACATAAATAATACACACATACACACGTGCAAACATACAAACACACGAATACACACATACATAATACATACATACACAAACACACACACACACATACATACATGCATGCATACATACATACATACACACATACATAATACACACATGCATACATACATACATACATGCATGCATACATACAAACATACATACGTACCTAACCTAACCTAACCTAACCTAACCTTACCTAACCTTACCTAACCTAACCTAACCTAACCTAACCGAACCGAACCTAACCTAACCTAACCTAACCTAACCTACAAACACACAAATACACACATGCATACATACACACACACATACACACATACATAATACACACATACACACATGCAAACATACAAACACACGAATACACACATACATAATACACACATACACAAACACACACACATACATACATGCATGCATACAAACATACATACATACGTACATACATACATACATACATACATGCATACACATACACACATACACACATACACACATACATAATACACACATACACACATGCAAACATACAAACACAAGAATACACACATACATAATACACACATACACAAACACACACACACATACGTAAATGCATGCATACATACAAACATACATACATACATGCATACACACACACACATACATACATACATACATACATGCATGCATACACACATGCATACATACACATACATAATACACACATACACAAACACATACATACATACATACATACATGCATGCATACATACAAACATACATACGTACATACATACACACACACAAATACACACATGCAACATACAAACACACACAAACACACATACATAATACACACATACACACACACACACCCACACAAATACACACATACACAAACACACACACATACAAACATACATACATGCATGCATAAATACAAACATACATACGTACATACATACACACACACAAATACACACATGCAAACATACAAACACACACAAACACACATACATAATACACACATACACACACACACACCCACACAAATACACACACACACATACATACATACATACATGCATGCAAACATGCATGCATACATACAAACATACATACGTACACACATACATACATGCATACACACACACACATACACACATACATAATACACACATACACACGTGCAAACATACAAACACACGAATACACACATACATAATACACACATACACAAACACACACACACACATACATACATGCATGCATACATACATACATACACACATACATAATACACACATGCATACATACATACATACATGCATGCATACATACAAACATACATACGTACCTAACCTAACCTAACCTAACCTAACCTTACCTAACCTAACCTAACCTAACCTAACCTAACCTAACCGAACCTAACCTAACCTAACCTAACCTAACCTAACCTAACCTAACCTATACACAAACACACACACATACATACATGCATGCATACATACATACATACATACATGCATGCATACATACAAACACACAAATACACACATGCATACATACACACACACATACACACATACATAATACACACATACACACATGCAAACATACAAACACACGAATACACACATACATAATACACACATACACAAACACACACACATACATACATGCATGCATACAAACATACATACATACGTACATACATACATACATACATACATGCATACACATACACAAATACACACATATATAATACACACATACACGCATGCAAACATACAAACACAAGAATACACACATACATACATACATGCATACATACATGCATGCATACATACAAACATACATACGTACATACATACAAACACACAAATACACACATGCAAACATACAAACACACACAAACACACATACATAATACACACATACACACACACACACCCACACAAATACACACATACACAAACACACACACATACATACATACATACATGCATGCATACATACAAACATACATACGTACATACATACACACACACAAATACACACATGCAAACATACAAACACACACAAACACACATACATAATACACACATACACACACACACCCACACAAATACACACATACACAAACACACACACATACATACATACATACATGCATGCAAACATGCATGCATACATACAAACATACATACGTACACACATACATACATGCATACACACACACACATACACACATACATAATACACACATACACACGTGCAAACATACAAACACAAGAATACACACATACATAATACACACATACACAAACACACACACACACATACATACATGCATGCATACATACAAACATACACACATACATAATACACACATGCATACATACATACATACACACATGCATACATACACACACACACATACACACATATATAATACACACATACACACATGCAAACATACAAACACACGAATACACACATACATAATACACACATACACAAACACACACACATACATACATGCATGCATACAAACATACATACATACGTACATACATACACACACACAAATACACACATGCAAACATACAAACACACACAAACACACATACATAATACACACATACACACACACACCCACACAAATACACACATACACAAACACACACACATACATACATACATACATGCATGCAAACATGCATGCATACATACAAACATACATACGTACACACATACATACATGCATACACACACACATACACACATACATAATACACACATACACACGTGCAAACATACAAACACACGAATACACACATACATAATACACACATACACAAACACACACACACACATACATACATGCATGCATACATACAAACATACACACATACATAATACACACATGCATACATACATACATACACACATGCATACATACACACACACACATACACACAAATATAATACACACATACACACATGCAAACATACAAACACACGAATACACACATACATAATACACACATACACAAACACACACACATACATACATGCATGCATACAAACATACATACATACGTACATACATACACACACACAAATACACACATGCAAACATACAAACACACACAAACACACATACATAATACACACATACACACACACACCCACACAAATACACACATACACAAACACACACACATACATACATACATACATGCATGCAACATGCATGCATACATACAAACATACATACGTACACACATACATACATGCATACACACACACACATACACACATACATAATACACACATACACACGTGCAAACATACAAACACACGAATACACACATACATAATACACACATACACAAACACACACACACACATACATACATGCATGCATACATACATACATACACACATGCATACATACACACACACACATACACACATATATAATACACACATACACACATGCAAACATACAAACACACGAATACACACATACATAATACACACATACACAAACACACACACATACATACATGCATGCATACAAACATACATACATACGTACATACATACATACATACATACATGCATACACATACACACATACACACATACACACATACATAATACACACATACACGCATGCAAACATACAAACACAAGAATACACACATACATACATACATGCATACATACATGCATGCATACATACAAACATACATACATACATACATACATACATGCATAAATACACACACATACACACATACACACATGCAAACATACAAACACAAGAATACACACATACATAATACACACATACACAAACACACACACACATACGTAAATGCATGCATACATACAAACATACATACATACATGCATACACACACACACATACATACATACATACATACATACATGCATGCATACACACATGCATACATACACATACATAATACACACATACACAAACACATACATACATACATACATACATGCATGCATACATACAAACATACATACGTACATACATACACACACACAAATACACACATGCAAACATACAAACACACACAAACACACAAACATAATACACACATACACACACACACCCACACAAAAACACACATACACAAACACACACACATACATACATACATACATGCATGCATACATACAAACATACATACGTACATACATACACACACAAATACACACATGCAAACATACAAACACACACAAACACACATACATAATACACACATACACACACACACACCCACACAAATACACACACACACATACATACATACATACATGCATGCAAACATGCATGCATACATACAAACATACATACGTACAAACATACATACATACGTACATACATACATACATACATACATGCATACACATACACACATACACACATACACACATACACACATACATAATACACACATACACGCATGCAAACATACAAACACAAGAATACACACATACATACATACATGCATACATACATGCATGCATACATACAAACATACATACGTACATACATACCTACATGCATAAACACACACACATACACACATACACACATGCAAACATACAAACACAAGAATACGCACATACATAATACACACATACACAAACACACACACACATACGTAAATGCATGCATACATACAAACATACATACATACATGCATACACACACACACATACATACATACATACATACATGCATGCATGCATACACACATGCATACAAACACATACATAATACACACATACACAAACACATACATACATACATACATACATGCATGCATACATACAAACATACATACGTACATACATACACACACACAAATACACACATGCAAACATACAAACACACACAAACACACATACATAATACACACATACACACACACACACCCACACAAATACACACATACACAAACACACACACATACATACATACATACATGCAT
>NW_027518449.1:678792-683792 GCF_051622035.1 Arctopsyche grandis | reverse complement strand
ACCTAACCTAACCTAACCTAACCTAACCTAACCTAACCTAACCTAACCTAACCTTACCTAACCTAACCTAACCTAACCTAACCTAACCTAACCTAACCTAACCTAACCTATACACAAACACACACACATACATACATGCATGCATACATACATACATACATACATGCATGCATACATACAAACACACAAATACACACATGCATACATACACACACACATACACACATACATAATACACACAGACACACATGCAAACATACAAACACACGAATACACACATACATAATACACACATACACAAACACACACACATACTGACATTCATGCATACAAACATACATACATACGTACATACATACATACATACATACATGCATACACATACACACATACACACATACATAATACACACATACACGCATGCAAACATACAAACACAAGAATACACACATACATACATACATGCATACATACATGCATGCATACATACAAACATACATACGTACATACATACATACATGCATAAACACAAACACATACACACATACACACATGCAAACATACAAACACAAGAATACACACATACATAATACACACATACACAAACACACACACACATACGTAAATGCATGCATACATACAACTATACATACATACATGCATACACACACACACATACATACATACATACATACATGCATGCATACACACATGCATACATACACATACATAATACACACATACACAAACACATACATACATACATACATACATGCATGCATACATACAAACATACATACGTACATACATACACACACACAAATACACACATGCAAACATACAAACACACACAAACACACATACATAATACACACATACACACACACACACCCACACAAATACACACATACACAAACACACACACATACATACATACATACATGCATGCAAACATGCATGCATACATACAAACATACATACGTACACACATACATACATGCATACACACACACACATACACACATACATAATACACACATACACACGTGCAAACATACAAACACACGAATACACACATACATAATACACACACACACACAAACACACACACACACATACATGCATGCATACATACAAACATACATACGTACCTAACCTAACCTAACCTAACCTAACCTTACCTAACCTAACCTAACCTAACCTAACCTAACATAACCGAACCTAACCTAACCAAACCTAACCTAACCTAACCTAACCTAACCTAACCTTACCTAACCTAACCTAACCTAACCTATACACAAACACACCTACATACATACATGCATGCATACATACATAAATACATACATGCATGCATACATACAAACACACAAATACACACATGCATACATACACACACACATACACACATACATAATACACACAGACACACATGCAAACATACAAACACACGAATACACACATACATAATACACACATACACAAACACACACACATACTGACATTCATGCATACAAACATACATACATACGTACATACATACATACATACATACATGCATACACATACACACATACACACATACATAATACACACATACACGCATGCAAACATACAAACACAAGAATACACACATACATACATACATGCATACATACATGCATGCATACATACAAACATACATACGTACATACATACATACATGCATAAACACACACACATACACACATGCAAACATACAAACACAAGAATACACACATACATAATACACACATACACAAACACACACACACATACGTAAATGCATGCATACATACAACTATACATACATACATGCATACACACACACACATACATACATACATACATACATACATGCATGCATACACACATGCATACATACACATACATAATACACACATACACAAACACATACATACATACATACATACATGCATGCATACATACAAACATACATACGTACATTCATACACACACACAAATACACACATGCAAACATACAAACACACACAAACACACATACATAATACACACATACACACACACACACACCCACACAAATACACACATACACAAACACACACACATACATACATACATACATGCATGCATACATACAAACATACATACGTACATACATACACACACACAAATACACACATGCAAACATACAAACACACACAAACACACATACATAATACACACATACACACACACACACCCACACAAATACACACATACACAAACACACACACATACATACATACATACATGCATGCAAACATGCATGCATACATACAAACATACATACGTACACACATACATACATGCATACACACACACACATACACACATACATAATACACACATACACACGTGCAAACATACAAACACACGAATACACACATACATAATACACACATACACAAACACACACACACACATACATACATGCATGCATACATACATACATACACACATACATAATACACACATACACGAACACACACACATACATACATACATACGTACATGCATGCATACACACGTGCATACATACACACACACAAATACACACATACATAATACACACATACACAAACACACACAGATACATACATACATACATACATACATACATGCATACACACACACACATACACACATACATAATACACACATACACACATGCAAACATACAAACACACGAATACACACATACATAATACACACATACACAAACACACACACATACATACATGCATGCATACAAACATACATACATACGTACATACATACATACATACATACATGCATACACATACACACAAACACACATACACACATACATAATACACACATACACGCATGCAAATATACAAACACAAGAATACACACATACATACATACATGCATACATACATGCATGCATACATACAAACATACATACGAACATACATACACACACACAAATACACACATGCAAACATACAAACACACACAAACACACATACATAATACACACATACACACACACACACCCACACAAATACACACATACACAAACACACACACATACATACATACATACATGCATGCAAACATGCATGCATACATACAAACATACATACGTACTCACATACATACATGCATACACACACACACATACACACATACATAATACACACATACACACGTGCAAACATACAAACACACGAATACACACATACATAATACCCACATACACAAACACACACACACACATACATACATGCATGCATACATACATACATACACACATACATAATACACACATGCATACATACATAAATACATGCATGCATACATACAAACATACATACGTACCTAACCTAACCTAACCTAACCTAACCTTACCTAACCTAACCTAACCTAACCTAACCTAACCTAACCGAACCTAACCTAACCTAACCTAACCTAACCTAACCTAACCTAACCTAACCTAACCTAACCTAACCTAACCTAACCTAACCTAACCTATACACAAACACACACACATACATACATGCATGCATACATACATACATACATACATGCATGCATACATACAAACACACAAATACACACATGCATACATACACACACACATACACACATACATAATACACACAGACACACATGCAAACATACAAACACACGAATACACACATACATAATACACACATACACAAACACACACACATACTGACATTCATGCATACAAACATACATACATACGTACATACATACATACATACATACATGCATACACATACACACATACACACATACATAATACACACATACACGCATGCAAACATACAAACACAAGAAAACACACATACATACATACATGCATACATACATGCATGCATACATACAAACATACATACGTACATACATACATACATGCATAAACACAAACACATACACACATACACACATGCAAACATACAAACACAAGAATACACACATACATAATACACACATACACAAACACACACACACATACGTAAATGCATGCATACATACAACTATACATACATACATACATACATGCATGCATACACACATGCATACATACACATACATAATACACACATACACAAACACATACATACATACATACATACATGCATGCATACATACAAACATACAAACGTACATACATACACACACACAAATACACACATGCAAACATACAAACACACACAAACACACATACATAATACACACATACACACACACACACCCACACAAATACACACATACACAAACACACACACATACATACATACATACATGCATGCAAACATGCATGCATACATACAAACATACATACGTACACACATACATACATGCATACACACACACACATACACACATACATAATACACACATACACACGTGCAAACATACAAACACACGAATACACACATACATAATACACACATACACAAACACACACACACACATACATGCATGCATACATACAAACATACATACGTACCTAACCTAACCTAACCTAACCTAACCTTACCTTACCTAACCTAACCTAACCTAACCTAACCTAACCGAACCTAACCTAACCTAGAATACACACATACATAATACACACATACACAAACACACACACACATACGTAAATGCATGCATACATACAAACATACATACATACATGCATACACACACACATACATACATACATACATACATGCATGTATACACACATGCATACATACACATACATAATACACACATACACAAACACATACATACATACATACATACATGCATGCATACATACAAACATACATACGTACATACATACACACACACAAATACACACATGCAAATATACAAACACACACAAACACACATACATAATACACACATACACACACACACACCCACACAAATACACACATACACAAACACACACACATACATACATACATACA